>NC_041393.1:329518009-329527722 GCF_002162155.2 Triticum dicoccoides | reverse complement strand
TACCCCACTATCTATCTTAGGGTTCAGGGTGGGGGCGGTGGTCGCCGGCGGTGGGGGGCAGTGGTGGGGCGGTGGCGTGGGGATCGCCAGAGAAAAAGCTCAACGCGCGGGGGGAGGGGGTCGAGGGCTGGCCATGGCGGCGGCAGACCGGCAGTGGGGAGTTGTTTCGGGGCATCAAGGTAGCACTGGGGCCGGCGGTTCGGCCGGTGGTTGCTGGCAGCTCAGGGGGGTGCAGGTTGAATATGAACTGCAGGCCCTCCCTAAACTACATGTCAAGTGCCTCTCTGCTACCACCGCGTTCAATTTCGACAGTAACATTCAGATTCCACAGTAAATTTTAGTTTCGAAAGTTAAGTTCAGAGTCAACAGTTTTTACCTCATCTGTTGTAGTCAGGTGGTTTTTTGTGATGCAAATTTTACATCTATTTTACATCATCTATTGGAGATGCTATTAGAATCCCACTTGAGATTAACGATGTATGTCTTGTGCTGCTTCAGCCTTGACGTCTTACAACTCACCGGAGTTGCTCCAATGATAGAACGATCCATCACAACAGAGCAGTGCCATGGACGCCGTCTACAGATTCCTCAGATCTTCCTCCACACCTCCGACAGCCACCTCTGCCTCAACTTCTTCAGCGACCAACCCAATGATGCTGAGGTCGACATGGCTACGGCAAAGAGGTTGTACACTTGTTGCATCACTTATTACTCTACATTCATGTCGATCCCTTAGGGCTATTTTGGTTCAATAGAAAAACATAGTAATAGGAAATTTTCCTATGGCACTCTACTATTCAATTATTCGTGCATTTTGTTCAAAGGAATGGAGCAAAACATCCACCTAGACCTACTTTTCAAAATCCTATGCATGAAAACAAGACCAAGTGCATTAGTGGCAGAATAACATTCTAATTGTACATGCTTTCATATGGTTTCACTTTATTTTGGCCATGTTTCTTTGCATTCCTCTACTCTTCCAATTCCTATGAACCAAACACCCAAGTTGACAGAAATTCTGTGTTTACAAATGCTCTATTTACCATGTGCATTCATATCCTATTCCGGTGTTTTTCTTATCCCTGCGTTTTTAGAGTGATGCAAGCCAAATGAGCCCTTACAGAATTACTTCAGTTACAGGTAGGTGTCGGAGAAAACTTTGTGTGGTTTGTCCTGCTCCTGCCGTGACGTCGTCCACCTCACCTGAGCTGCTCCATCGACAGAAGCATCCACCAAACCAGGCATTACGACACCTGATCGTCTTTCGCTGCCTCAGATCTCCTTCCCTGCCGCCGGCACCCACCGCAACGGCATCACCATCATCGACTCAGCAGATGAACCAGAGGAATACGTGGGTCCACAAGAGAGGTCGCACTCTTTTGTTTCTGCTTATGTTATGCATTGCTTAATGTTACCTGCTACTTTATTGTCCTGATCACCTCTTAGACTCCAAGTAAGGTCCAAATTGATGTTCAAACTTGAGTTCTAAATTAGTTGTGGGGCACATATCGAGGCAGCAATGAATAGTATCTCTGTCTAATATCTGGTTCACCTAGGGTATGCCTATGTTGTTCATCTTGGGTGAGAAACAAATAGTAAAGCAATTATCATCTGTTTTTTATCAAATTAAAGCAATCATCAGCCTGCTATCATTATTTTTGGATCCATCCACTGGTTGTTACCATTACTCTAGATTTCTGCATGCTCTCCTTACATAATCTCACTATATTTTTTTGTATGCATGTCAGATATTGTACGCAGTCATCCTGAACATGTAGAAAAAAAAGAAGAGTTTTGTGCAGCAATACAATGTCATGCAGACATCGCTCCATGGTGGGTTCAATGGCAAACCCTCCCCCCCTCTCCAGATTGTGATCCAGAGGAAGATATCTGTTCTGAGGCAGATTCAGACGCAACTGTCCACTCCTATTTACCCCCCAAGGTGTTTGCTCTAACTTGGCATGATGATGTTAGTCATATCATGCATATGTTGCCTTGCAGTGCCTACTTTCGACATCATATATGTCATGTTCTTAGTTTAGACATGTTCTATAATGCCACCGGTTTAGTTTCAATATCAAATATGGGAATTATGCAGTCTCACATCTTTTAGCCAGCCATAATATATGTGAAATGTACAATGCCATCCTATTTAACCAGGCATCATATATTTGAATGATATCTAGACCATCCTTTTCTTCATTAAATTTCCATTTGTCGACAATGTTTGTACATTAAACTACTCTTCCTGTGAATCAGCCATTTGAGTGGGTGATGGAAAAATCTAGAGTGAAAACAAGGCCTTCAGAGCAGACAGTGCTACCTGTCAAAGCAGATCTCTTGCTGGGTCCCGATAGCTCCTCAGAGATGGATTCAAAGACAGATGACCAGTCCTATTCCCCCACCAAGGTGTATGCTCTAACTTGGCACGGTTCTACTGCTCATATCATGCATATGGTGTCTTGCATTGCATAGTTTAGACATCATATACACAATATTCAACACCATGTTCTTAGTTCAGACATCATATATGTGAATGCCCTCTACTTAGCATATAAATCACATATGTGAATTAAATCATGCGATCCTGGTTACTTAGATAACATGTATGTGAATTATGTCATGCGACCCTGTTTGGTTAGTCATCATATCTTTGAATTATGTTATGCTATGCTATCCAGTTTAGATAGACATCATATATGTGAAATTATGTCATGCTATCCGTTTTAGTTAAACAATATACATGTCAACTATTTAATGCCCTCTTTTTTCCACACTATCTATTGCATCTATCTCTCATACAATGTCTGTACATTCAACTATGTTTCCTGTTTATCAGCCATTTGAATTGGAGCGGGTGATGGCAGTATCTAGCGGAGAAAAAACATGGTATTCAAATAAAACAGTGCTACCTCTTGGTGGACATAGCACCCCGGTTGTACATGCACGAGAACCAGCCCTACCACACATCACCCAGACTCTCGCAAATTTTACCCCTACTGCGATGGACAGAGAACCAGCTTCACCCAATCTAACCCCAACCCCAGCAGATAGTAACCCAGTTCTTGTTGACATAGCACCATCTCCACCATAGAGCTCCCAAGCAAGAGCAGTTAGTAAGGCAGCTCCAGTGCCCAAAGCGCCAGCACTACCACGGCGAACCCCAACTCCACCAGTTAGTACACCTATTCCTGTGGAGTAAGCACAACCATCCATTCATAGTTTAGCATCTATCGCATTTGATGTTCTTAAATCCTATGTGCATATCTTCCCATCATGGAAGTATTATACTGAAGATGAAGGAAAATGCAAGTTGCAGCTGTTTGTCCAGGAGTTATGTGTAAGTAATGTTATTCATGGCAATTACTTTGCTTTGTCCCATACATTCTACCTCCATGATGGTTATAATACAACAAATTTTCCCATTTTTCTCTATAGAGAAGGATCGATTTGGAAACTCAAGATGAGGTAACCTGTGCTAATACCTCTGCTATCTTCAAGAATGCTTGGTGGCAGTATCGGAATTACCTGAAGAAAACGTACTTCACTAGCAAAGAAACTCATCAAATTCCCATACGTTCTCCTGAGACACATTTACTGGACGATGACTGGGAATGCCTTTTCTTTACTGGTCCCAAACCAAGAATGTGGTAAGGTCTATGAGCTCATTTTATTTTAAGTACTATATGCTTGTGTCTTACTGTACTCTGTTCATGTAGAACAAGGGCTTAAACCTGAAGAATAATTGTTCTCATTTAAGATTCCATTGCTATTGTGCATAATGCTTTTCTCTTGTATCACTGTATTTATCCATACAAACTTATTTTTAAATTGAACGATCCAATGGAAACTCCAATGGCATAACAGGTATGTTTACGCATGTTTCTTTAACAGGTTTCCTCTTATAAATAGCTCTCTTGATTTCAATTTCAATTGTGTATACAGTTGACTTCTCATATCATGCACATTACTAGCATCATAACAGGGCCAATAGTGTTGTTGTACATGTAGACCCATGGTACCCATCTGAAATCTTGTTATGCCGTGTAGTTTCCCATGCTTTATATTCTTTCAGTGATGCTTTCTCTTGAACTAATATGATTTGAACCGTGTCTCTATTTTGATTTGGCAAGACAATGCAGTGACCATAGGACATAGATATATGTTTATTTTATGCTTTTATAATGTACTGCTTGGCAATAGAAGACTTGGTAGTTTAATCTTGTCCACCTTACTAATGAACTGGTTCACCGAAATGAGTTTCATATACTAGTACATGCTAAACCTGTTACGTGTCTACTTGTTTCTTCTTTTAGAATGCTGACAAAATATTGGGAAAGCAATGATAAAGGAAGTAATGCAGATAAGGTTCAGGATCATGAGACATCCTTGTTGGTCTCCAACAAAGCTGATAAAACAGCTAAGGAAAACTATCTTAAAGACAGTCAGGCAACCCCAAAGTCATGTCTTGGTAACTGTTCGAGTTACTGTCCACTACCGCTTGCACAAGCTATTAAAACTCACTGTCTGAATTAGTTCGGTTTCTTGAGTCTCAACTACAAGATGAAAGACACCGATCAGCTGTGCTACGACAAGAAGCAGAAGAACTGCGGAAGTCCCTGGAGCATTCAGATGCATACTTTCTGGTGCAACAGCAAGTGTTGGAGGATTTTAGCGCCAAACAGGACAAAGTTAATAAGCTTGGGAAGCTTATTGCCAGCATGGTGGATACCTAGGATAACGTTTCTTGAGCTCTTCTGAAGTTGTTGCAGTTATGGACTTGTTTTGCTGCCTCGTTTATTTGCACTGGTGGCCAATTTTGATGGCCAATATATGTAATATGCTGCTTTGTTCCTTATATTTGCACTGGTGGCCAACTTTGATGCCCAGTGGATGTAGTATGTGTAATAGCTGTAATAGGCTAGAGTTAGTTGCTTGCCTATTTATTTCCTTGTTGTCTTGTTTAGTTGTTTGCTTGTTGTCACTGCAGTTTTTTTCCGCATTTTTCTAGTGGCCACAATAACCTACTTTTGGTAACCAGGCCACAATAATATTGGCAACACACGGACTGTTGTAACCATGGGCCTCCTGCGGGCCGTACGATCCGTGGTCCTTCTAAGGGCCGTAGGATCCATGGACTTTCTACGGGCCGTATGATCCATGAGCCTTCTACAGGCCGTAGGATCCACTGGTCTTCTACGAGCCGTAGGATTGATGGGCCTTCTACGGGGCATATAGTCATTTCGCAAAACATGGGCCGTACTATTTATGGACCATAATGGGCCATTAATAGGCCATATTTGATAACGCTATGAAAACAGCCCAACGGGTTAACGGGCCACAAACGGGCCGAATGTAACCACGAGCTGAATTTGGCCCACAAATGGAATAGGCCAATAACGGACCGTAACTAACCGAATTCTAGAAATGAGCCCAAGAATAAATGTGCCCTTAAAAGGCCGAAAGTTAACACGGGCTGGAAACGGCTGACGGGATAATGGGCCGTTAATGGGTATAAAGTGATGCCCTGCTCATTATGGGCCAGTTTCATCTCGGGCCTTTAATGGGCCGAGAGTTACAGAGGGCCTCATATGGGCCGAAAGACATCATGGGCCATACATGGGCCGGAAGTGACAACAGGCTAGAATCATATTGGACGGCCCAGATGAACCTACTAGGCTTAATTCTGATAGGCCATAACAGGCCAGGAGTTAGCGGGTCGTAAATGGGCTATATATGAACAGACCGTTAATAGGCTTTCTGTGGGCTGGCCCGTTACCTTTTGACCAAGTCAAACGGGCCGGCCTTTTCATTGAAATGGGCCTCTGTTGGGTCGGCCACGTGTTGATGTATCATAGGCGCCTCCTATCCAATGAATGGATGACATATGTCCCAACTGTGAGCCAACACGTGTTTCATCTGGCCAATGAGAATTTTACACGTGGAAAATCCCCATTGGTCCGGGCTGTTAACGGGTTATTGGATCCAAAACCGGAACCGACAGCTTAACGGTGACCTGTTACGATGGATGCCACATGTCGGTCACCCTTGACGAAAGCACTTCTATGGCGCGCGGTTTATCGTCATGGAGGTGGACACTTCCGTGATGATAATTTTGGTAGTGTCATGGAACACTTCTACGACAGCACAGGTATGACTATCTTGATTCTGTCATAAAATCGTCATGGATGTACATGCATGACAGAAAATGTGACCTACTGTCACAAACACGTATCATCATGGAAGTGTATTTTTTTGTAGTGTACCTTAGGTACTTTAGCCATGAAGCATCTTCCAATTCCTTCATTTGGTGAGTCAACTATGTCATAGGAGTTGGATGACACAAGTGCAAGACCGGCAACACCTTCATCTTGAGTATATTCGGAGTCGGAGTGATAGCTTCTCTTGGAGTAGTTGTCGGAGTTAGAACCAGATACCCATTCACCAACGTGAGCTTCATGTCTTCGTCTTGTGTAGCTCTTTGATGACTTGTCCTTCCTTTCTGAATCCTTACTTCTACGAGAGGGTCTTCATTCATAACGATCATCTCTACTCCTTCTCTCTCTTGGAGGTGATTCATCTCTTATATTCCTCCTTTTTGGTGAGTCTTCTCTTTTCTTGTAGGGAGTCGTACACACATTGGAGTAGTGTTTGGGTCTTCCAAAATTTTAGCAATTACAATCACGACTAGAAGATCTTTTGTCATTGTAGGACCTTGACTTGGAGCTTCTCTCTTTGCTTCTATTCTTGTAGAAATTGTTGGAGTTCTTCACCATTAAGCTCAATTCTTCATTAGAGACTTGCTTCTCACTTGATGTTGTAGGATCATCACTTGAAGCTTTGTAAGCACCACTTGACTTGTTGTGGAGCTCTTCCTTATCCTTGAGTGACATCTCATGAGCGACAATTCTACCAATGACTTCTGTGGGCTTGATATCTTTGTAATTGGGCATCATTTGGATCAAAGTGCACATGGTGTCGTATTTTCCATCCAAGGATCTTAAAATTTTCTTGAGGATGAAGTTATCAGTCATCTCTTCACTTCCTAAGCCCGCAATCTCATTTGTGATGAGACCAAGCCTAGAGTACATTTCGGCGACTCCTTCACCATCCTTCATCTCAAACTTGTCAAGTTCACTTTGAAGCACATCCAACTTGGATTCCTTGACAGACTTGGTACCTTTGTGCATATAAACCAAAGTATCCCAAATTTCCTCTGCATTCTCAAGGCAGCTTATTTTGTTGAATTCTTTGGGGCATAATCCATTGAAGAGAATATCGCAAGCTTGAGCATTGTATTGCAACATCTTCATTTCTTCCGCTGTCGCTTCATGATCAAGGTTGTGAAACCAAGGCTAGGATCACCAAAGGTATGGAAATCAAGGCAAATGGATACCAAAGCTCTAATACCACTTGTAGGATCGAAAGTACGTCTAGAGGGGGGGTGATTAGACTACTTGACCAAATAAAAATCTATCATTTTCTCAATTTTAGTTGTGGGCACATTTTAGCAATTAGCACAAGTCATGCAATCAACCTACACATGCAATTCTAAGAGTGTAGCACCAAAAAGTAAAGCATTGCATATGAAGGTAAAGGGAAGGGTTTGGAGAAAGCAAACACAATGGAGGCACGGAGATTTTTGGCGTGGTCCCGGTAGGTGCTATCGTATGTCCATGTTGATGGAGACTTCTACCCATGAAGGGTAACGACTGCGCGAGTCCACGGAGGGCTGATACGTCTCGAACGTATCTATAATTTTTGACTATTCCATGCTGTTATATTATCATTCTTGGATGTTTTACAATCATTTTACATCATTTTTTGGGACTAACCTATTAACATAGTGCCAGCTGCCAGTTGCTGCTTTCTGCTTGTTTTCTACATTGCAGGAAATCAATATCAATTGGAGTCCAAATGCAATGAAACTTTTGGTGGATTTTTTGGACCAGAAGACACCAGATGGGCCAGAGAAGCACCTGGGGAGTGCCCCAAGGGGGGCACAACCCACCAGGGCACACCTGGCCCCCTAGGCACGCCCAGGTGGGTTGTGCCTACCTTGGTGGCCTCCCGCACTGCCTCTTCGCTCTATAAATACCTCCTTGCCCCAGAAATTTTGCCTCTATAAATACTACCTAGGGGAGTCGACGAAATTTTTTGCCGCTGCAAGTTCCAGAACCACGAGATCCAATCTAGAGCCCTATTCCGGCACTCCGCCGGAGGGGAACACGATCACGGAGGGGTTCATTATCCTCATTGGTGCCTCTCCAATGATGCGTGAGTAGTTCAACTCAGACCTATGGGTATGTAGGTAGTAGCTAGATGGCTTTTTCTCTCTTTGTATCTCAATACAACGGTCTCTTGGAGATCTATTTGATGTAATGACTCTTTGCGGTGTGTTAGTTGGGATCTGATGAATTGTGAGTTTATGATCAGATTTGCCTTGATTTAATATCCAATCTTGATTTTTATAGCCTCGTATTTCTTCTCCGATATTTGGGTTTTGTTTGGCCAACTTGATCTATTTATCTTGCAATGGGAAGAGGTGCTTTGTAATGGGTTCGATCTTGCGGTGTCCTTTCCTAGTGAGAGAAGGGGCAGCAAGGCACGCATGTATCGTTGCTATTAAGGATAAAAAGATGTGGTATATTCCTACATGAATAGATCTTGTCTACATCATGTCGTCGTTCTTGTTGCATTACTCCGTTTTTCCATGCACTTAATACACTAGATGCATGCTATATAGCGGTCGATGTGTGGAGTAATAGTAGTAGATGCACAGAGGAGTCGGTCTACTAATCTTGGACATGATGCCTATATACATGATCATTGTCTTGGATATCGTCATAATTATTTTCTTTTGTATCAATTGCCCAACAGTAATTTGTCTACCCACCGTTGCTATTTTCTCGAGAGAAGCCACTAGTGAAATCTACGGCCCTCGGGTCTATTTTTGTAACATCCCAATTTTCTATTTGGATGTTATACATAGATCATCATATGCATATCATATTTTATTTGCACTTTGTTGTGATCCTAGAAATATTAAGCAACTCTAGGACCCAAGGAGAGAGTTGGAGGTTTCACAAAAATTTCATATTTGAGTTTAGTTGAAATTTGAAAAGAGGATCAAATTGATTTTAATAATTTCTCTCCAATTATTTCCAACAATAAAAATAAATGAGAGAAGATAAAATGACTTCCTCAACAGAAGAGAAATATTGGAGAAGAAATTTTAAAATCAAATTTATTATTTTATTTGAATTTTATTTGCTATTTTATTTAAATTAGAGAAAAACTTGCATTTTTGAAAATTCACTACTGGAATCAGCTAATTTGCCATCTGCCAGCTCTTTGCCGTCTGCTAGCTGACGGCAAAGAAGCTCTTTGCCATCAGCTACCAAAAAGCAGACGACAAAGACCAGGCTGACGGCAAAGAAGCTCTTTGCCGTCCGCCAGCAGACGGCAAAGCATCTTTGCCGTCAGCTGGCAGACGGCAAAGAGAGAGGTGGCCCCCACCCCCCGCCCATTTGGGAAAAACTTAACGGCCCACCTCTTTGCCGTCTGTCAGCAGACGGCAAAGAGGCAAAAGGGCGGACCGAAAAGAGGGGCGGACGGCAAAGAGGGCAGTATCTAACGGCCCGTACCCCCCCGCCCCTCTCTGTTCTCTCCTCGCCCCGCCACCACTTCCCACCCCACCGCCGCCGCCGCCG
>NC_041393.1:329362269-329516829 GCF_002162155.2 Triticum dicoccoides | reverse complement strand
CCCGACCCGGCACCCCGACCCGACACCCCGACCCCGAGACCCCGACACAGCACCCCGACACCGACAGGACACCCCGACCACTGACACCTCCCGAAAAGGTGTTCTTTGGCCTTCCAGAGGCCGACAGGGTCATATATTTGTGAATTATTCGTTAGGTCATATATTTTTCGATTTTGTTATGAAAAACATCATATATAATTGTGTTGATCGTGTAGTTTTAAATGTGCAGTTGTTTCATCGCTGCGAGGTTTGGTGTTCGACGACCTCGCTGTGCGTTTGACGAGCTCTGCCCCTTCGTTCGTGGGTGAGCACAAATGACAAGTCCTCCTCCCCCATTAATTATTTGATCTATTCCGATGAAACTTGATAGCTAGCTATATATTATTATTCATGTCGGTCTTTTTTTATGTTGTACTAATTTCGTTTACTGTTTGTCATGGCAGGTGTGGAAAGATGGTGGGCGCTGGTCGGGAGCGTGGTCTGAGGTCTTCCATTCCAGACGCACCTCTTCGCCGAGCGTTGCTGGACAGTATGGCCACACCGCCGGGCCCTTCTTCGTCGACTGCGGTGCCCAGCAGGGGACGAGGTAGGAAGAGAGGAGGTGGGGCACGTGGTCTTGGGAGAGGAGGTAGGGTGACTGCTACGGCGCCTTCCCCGCAGCCACCCCCAGCCGTTTCACCCGAGCACGTGACTGCTAGGGTGGACTCGTCCAAGGAGGAGGCTACACGGACTCCGGTCCACGAGCCTCTGGTCCACGGGTCTTGGGCCCATGAGCCTCGGGTCGACTGGCCTTCGGCCCACGAGAGTTCGGCCCACGTGACCCCGGAGGAGCACATGTCCGGATGGGGTACCTGGCCGGATCAGCCTGAGGAGCCGAGTGGCCATGCTGATGATGGCGGGGAGCCGACTGATCTTGAGGAGGGGGGCACTGTCTACCAGCGTGGTGCTACACGGCTCCCGTCCGTGCCGGTGACCCGCGAGCAGAGGTGGTTGATTTTCCCTGATGGGGAGAGGTACGTAAGTGCATTTAATATTTTTGTACCTTGTGCATTCACGTTTTTTTCAAATAACTAATGCGTTGGCCTTGTCATGCTGCAGGGGTTGGGACCACCATCATAGTGTCCGCCGGCCCAACTCCGTCCTTGGAGTTCTTTGCCGGCAAAACTTCCCGGGGTTTGTCACGTTGCCTGGTGAGGGTCGGCTTCCAGAGCTTGGATTGAGCTGGGAGCACTACGTGGCTGCCCCGGCCCCGCCGGATGAGATTATCGACGGTGTCGTGTGCAACACGAGGGCAGACATGGTGATCAGAAAGTTTTGGGTAATTTCTCCTTTACACATTTAAAAATATTCAACTAGCTAGTTATTAATTGTACTAATCAATATTGTCTCATTTGATTGCAGACATTCTACAGGTGTGAGGAGGGATACGAGGAGGACGCGGCACATGTTATCGAGAACGTCTGCAAGTACCTACTCTAGAACTTACGGCACGAGGCTCGGGTGCAGGTTGTTCGAGACTACTACGCCTTGCGTGGTATCAAGAAGACCAAGCCGGCGTGCCGCGATAAGTTCCTGAGTAAGGAGCAGTACATGAAGGTAATTCTTAAGGCCTTCTGTACTTAAGTTCCTTCATTTAGTAATTCTTAGCCGTAGCGCTCAAGTTTCTATTTGCTAACTTAGGCGCCTCCGAGATGGTGTGCGGATCGGATGGATTGTTGGGAGGTGTTGGTCGATGAGTGGTGCTCACAACGATGGCTAGCCCTCCACAACGATGCCAAGGACAAACGTGCCCAAATGGAAGGTGTGCCACACCATCAAGGCAGCTCCAACTTATATCAGTTCGGGCGCAACTGGGTATGTGGTTTGCTTCATGATTCATGCAACTCATTCATCATGCTAGCTTGAGCCCTTTAATTACTAATTTTCATTGTTTCTCTCTTTCAGGCACGCTACAATAAGGCGGATAAGGTGCTAGAGGTGTACGACCTGTATGCCATGGCCCACACTGCCTCTTTCAAGAAAGTCAAGGCTTTCTCTCAGTCTGACCTCGATGATGCAAACAACTTCACCAACATCTCCTCCCACAACAAGCTCGTGAGATATAGAGATGAGAGGAAGGCGAGGAAAGGGGAGGACTTTAACCCGAGCCAGGGTCCCATTGATCCAGAGTTGTTGATGATATCTGGTGGCGGGAGGTCCCATGGCTCCATAGCCATTGGAGATGGACTTATCCGTTGTCCTAGCACTCTCCCGGAGATCAAGGCGCGCCAGTCGAGCTCCGCTCCTGAGATAAGGCCTCGTGAACGGCCAGTGCAACTCGCCATCAAGGTTAGTGATACGTACTCAGTTATCTTTCTCCATTACATTGTGTGCGCTTCCATCAATGATTACAAATGGTCATGTGAGTGGTGTTGCAGGCTGCTATACAGAGTGAGAGAGATAGAACAGAGAAACTTCTGGCGGAGGCGGCGGAGAGGCAGCGGGAGTTGGAGGAGAGGACGACAAAGATGATGGAGGAGGAGAGGGCACGGAATGACATGCAGGCAAGGGCCATGTACGAGCTCCTTGTGGTAAGTTTCTTCTGCAGATTAGCCAAAACATTCATGTAGTGTTTGTCTCATTACTAACTAGTATGACTGAGTCATCAAAACCAAATGTGCAGTCTGTGTGCGAGAAGACAGGTCAGACCGCTCCGCCGATGCCAGTGATTGCTCCTGGGACCACGGTGAGTTTTATTTGAATGGACATTACTTGCTAGTCTTAACATTTGAGTGTCATCATGCTAACAAGACATTGGAAATGATCTTTGGTGCAGCGTAACTCCAGACAAGCATCGCACGATCCTTCTCCAGCTACCGACACGAGCCACCCGGATCCTACACCTCCTACATCTTGGTAAGTTTATCTAGTGTTTTGCTTAACACATGCATAAAGACCTAGACTTAGCTTTATTTCCTCCAATGCTTACCATAATGACCTAGACTTAGCTTTATTTCCTCCAATGCTTACCATAATGACCTAGACTTAGCTTCTTCACCTCCAAAATGACTTAATAAGCTTACTGACCTCCAAAACCATCCATTTTACCTAAGTTAGCTCTAAAACGATCTGTACTTAGCTTACTTATGTCAAAAATTGCATAATTAGCTTAGTTAGCTTATATACGATCCATTTTACCTAAGTTAGCTCAAAAATGACCCATTTTACCTAGGTTAGCTTATAAATGATCCAGTTCATCCAAGTTAGCTCAAAAATGACCCATTTTACCTAGATTAGCTCCTAAATGATCCATTTTACCTACGTTAGCTTTAAAATGACCCATTTCACCTAGGTTAACTCCAAAATGACCAATCTTACCTAGGTTATCTCATAAATGATCCATTTCAACTAATTTAGCTCATAAACAATCCATTTCACCTAGGTTACCTAAAAAACGATCCATTTCACCTAAATTAGCTCTTAAATGATCCATTTCACCTAAGTTAGCTCAAAAAGATCCATTTCAACTAAATTAGCTCATAAATGATCCATTTCACCTAAGTTAGCTCAAAAACGATCCATTTCAACTAAGTTAGCTCATAAATGATCCATTTCATCTAAGTTAGCTAAAAAAGATCCATTTCACCTTAGTTACCTGAAAAACGATCCATTTGACCTTAGTTAGCTCATAAACGACCCATTTCAACTAAGTTAGCTCATAAATGATCCATTTCACCTTAGCTAGCTCATAAATGACCCATTTCAACTTAGTTAGCTCATATATGATCCATTTCACGTAAGTTAGCTCATAAATGACATACTCTTCTTGTTCTAGTCTTCTTCTTGTTCTACTCTTCTTGTTCTAGTCTTCTTCTTGTTCTACTCTTCTTCTCATTCTACTCTTCTTGTTCTAACTTTCTTATTTTTCACTTTGCAGAGTTCATTCACTTGACGAAAGCTTGCATAGATGGAGTGCTCCTTATCCCTTTCTCTGTTTCTTTTGTATCGTTGAACTATGCATGTATCGTTGGATGAAACTATTGTAATATATATGGTTGGATGCCTCTATGTTGAACTTGTTATGTATGATGGAACTATGCATGTAATATATATGGTTGGATGATGAAGTTATGTGTTGGATATCTTATATGTTTGCTCTGTAATGGCCTTTTGAAATATATCTATATATGTCATCTATATTTGTGATGAAAATTGTTGGATTTAATAAAAAACAGATAAAAGAGCCAATATGCAGGCTCTTTGCCGTCTGCCACCGACGGCAACGGGTTCTTTGCCGTCTGCCGCGGACGGCAAAGAGGGCACGTGGCATCCAGCTGTGCTTCCTGGGAGCTGACCCGTTTGGTCAGTTTGCCTACAGTGGCAGACGGCAAAGACTTTGCCATCAATGGCAGACGGCAAAGACCTGTCGTTAGCCACTTAACGGACTGACAGCGCAATTATTGTCGTCCGCCTTCTTTGCCGTCTGCCGCGCTCTCTTTGCCGTCTGCCGCGGACAGCAAAGACTTTGCCATCAGTAGCAGACGGCAAAGTAGCTGTTTACCGAGGCCTACTTTGCCGGAGCCTTTTGCCGTCCACGGCTGACGGCAAAGGCCTTTGCCGTCCGCCGTTCATGCCTTTGCCGTCCGCCGTGGCAGACGGCAAAGTAGCTGATTCCTGTAGTGATTGGATTTTAGTCCAAAAAATGTTCATCTTGTCCTAACTATTAGGTTTGGGCGGTGAAAATTGTTTCTGAAATTTTTAGATTTTTTTATATTTTATAGGATTTTTCTTCGCGGCAAAAATATTTTAAAAAAAGTTTCGGACTGAACTGGGCCGACGACCCAGCCGGCGCACTCGCCGTCACCGCCTTCCCCGCTCGGGAGTCCGACCCCGAGCAGCCGCCGGAGTCCGCCCGGACTCTGCGTCGTCGCCGACCCCCTCCCCAAGCAAAGCTGCCACGCCCCTCCCCCTTTATAAGAGGAGCCGAGCCGCCGCCCTTTCCTCTCCTCCTCACATCACCGCCGCCCTCGCCTGCAGCCACCGCCGCCCGCGCCGCCGCCGCACGCTGCCACCGCCGCCGCCCCGCGTTGCCATCGCCTCGAAGGAGCCGCCCCGCGCCGGAGCCGCCGCTGATCCGATCTAAACCGCCGCTGCCGTTTTTTTCGTGAACCGGTATAACCGCCGAAAACCCGTCCCGATTTTTTTAGGTTTTCTCGGTTTATTTTTTTAATCGGTTTATTTTATTAGGTTAGTTTAATTAGTGAACGTTCGTTCGTTTAGATCTATTAGTGAACGCTTTCGTTCGTTAGTTTCTGTTAGCAAACATTCATTCCGTATATTTTTTCTTTTTACTTTTATTTCCGGCCAGGGACATATCCATGAATAGTTTTCTCGCGATTTAGCCCCTGCTCTTAAAACTAGCGTAACTTTTAGCTCTTTTATCCAAATTAGATGAAACCAACGCCTAAATCTTCGTAACTATCTCTTCTTTCTAGTAAACCAACTTGAACATGATTTTGACAAGTTAAAATTTCAGTTTAGTTAAGATTAGTAAACGATCTTGTTTCGTTTGTATCTTGACTTTCGTAACTCCGTTTGAGTTATTTCTTTCTACAAATCATAGCTAATCACATGTACCTACTGTTAAGATCTAAACCACATGAAAATAATGCTGTTAGGTTTTGTTTTATGTTTAGTTTAGTTGTTTGCTTGTTTCGAGTTTTATTTGGATCTTTTCTCGATTTCTCTCCGTTTTGTTTGAGTGATTGCTTATGTATGCTACTGTTTGTCTATGCTAGACTATCCGGAGTGCGAAGCTTCTTACTATGAATCTCTAGAGTTTGCAGATCGTTAGCAAGGCAAGTTACACTTTGATCATACTCTTCTATACCCAGTTTTTACTATCCATTAGTTCTGCTTTTCAAATAATTGCATGAGTAGGATTCGAAACATGTGGTTTGGTTGTAGTACTTGAGGTAGGAACCTAATACCTTTTGATAACCCCAGAAATATACGTTATGCTCAATTATTGCTTAGCCATGCTCGTAGACGGGGATTGGTTCGTGATACACATGGAAGTTATGAGAGTTATTAATCTTGGATAACATTAAGGTGGCAACTTTAATACACATATGGGTGGATTGGTTGGGGCACCTGGAGAATCCAGTGTTTGTCCGTTTGGGAAATCCCGGAGTACCCGTGTGATTTTTCCTTGGTTCGCCACCCAGGCTCAAAGGGGTCATATGATATTTCATGCCTAGAAACTTCCGTGTGGAGCCACAAGCCATTATGGGCTCTAGCGTAGTTGAGTAAGTTGCACGAGCTCTCGAAGAGGTGGACTAGCAGATGTAGGGGAAGTAGGTGTACCGTTCTGCCCGGAGTAGAGAGTTAATGCTTTAGAAAGACTGTGTCTTGATCTTTCGAGCATGGATGTGGTCGAGTCTTGAGGGGAAAAGTTTGCAACCTCTGCAGAGTGTATAAACTAATCATGGTTAGTTGTGTCCCCAGTTATGGACATCTTGAGTATCTGGAATTGGATATTATTGTTAATCTCATCACCCTTTAATTAATTTGAATTGGATTTAATGATGATACTTGTTTAATTGGGATTTTTAGTTGGAGGAACCTTCTCAAATATTGGACCAACTTGGGAGTAGTTTAAATAAAACTTATTCCTTTGTTGTAGGGAAAAAACAGCTTTATGCAAAATCTTGAACTTAGAGCCTCCACCAACCAAATATTGCATGTAGATATAGTTCTTGCATTCATTGCTTTACAGTGTAACTCTGCCAACATATTCAATGAGCTGACCTACACGGCTGCAACGTGATGAGGACATCAATACCATTGTTACACCCACAGCCCCTACTGCTACATATACTGGATCAATTACTAGAGCTCGCGCACGCCAATTCAATTATCAGGTACTTTCGTTTCTTGGTAATGATTCTAATGTTCATGAGAATATGATGTTGCCTAAATTGGATACATTTGTTTTGCTTACAAATGAAGGGCCTAGCTTGGAGAAGGATGAACATTGGAGCGAGAACAAGGATGGAGATGATGGCATGCGCAAGGGGAACAAGAACAGAGTTATAAGTGATGATTTCAGGACTATGAAGCCACCATAATGGGTGCATGAAGCCTTGGACGAAATATACAAGATGCCACTTCATAAATTTGTCCCGAGGCTATTCTAGGTGCTGCGTCACCTTATTATTGGGCCAGGCCCATGTAATTTCGAAATACATAAGTATAGGCTATTTTTAGAGTCCGTATGTGTGGGGAAACAAGAGATAAGGTTGATTTCGGACCCTTTCACCAAGGGCCACGAAATTCCCCCCCTCTTCCTCCATATATACAGCCCTTAGGGCACCGTTTAGACTTTGGGATTTATTTATTTAAAAGTTAGCCATTGCAACTTTGTGTACTTCGTTTGTGTCCAATGACCAGATCAAGACCACTTTCGGATCCCCACCTTTATCAATACTTCATCTATATTCGCAATATTTAGATTGCTTTTATCATATTCTTGCTTGTTCTTCGATTGCTTGCAGGAATAGACCTTCGTGGTTAGGTTGATTGTGCTCCGGCGTGGTCAATAACCTCTTGATGTTGGTTTAGCGATTGCTAAGGCGCAACGTCGTGCACGTTTGTAGTCGGATCGTCAAAGTCTACTCCACCAAATCGATAGTTATCATCTCATCGAAAGATGGGGACACCTAGCCTCTATCAAGTGGTATCAGATTTCCAGGTTGCTCGGTGAGATTTTACAGTTTTTCGTAGTTTAGATCGAGTCTGTTCTTCATACCTATAGTCCATGAAAAATCCAACAAAAAAATTAGGGTTAGTTCATCCTATCCAAACCAGTCTGAGCCTTTGCATAGTCTTTGTAGTATTTTGCTTTGTTGAATTTGCGGTTGCATCGTCGCGTCAAGTTGTTGGTCTTAGCGTCTAGTATTTTAGAGTTTCGAGTTCTGGTCATAAGTTGCCACGCCGCCACTGCACCATCATCATCGCCCCTGCTATCTACCACCACCGCTCCGAATCCGTATCCATATACCACCACCAATCTGTATCCATATGCCATCACCGATCCATATCCATATACTACCACCGCTACCACCACCGCTGCCATATACCACCACCATATATCCACCACCAATCCGAGTTCCTTGCATATTAGGTTTATTTTCGAGATCCATCTAAATTCCGATTCGTGTTTCCTTGCCTGAGTAGGTTTCGGAAAAAAAAAATCTGGAGACCCCTGGGCAGTTTTTAGGCCAAAATTTCGGCGACCGAAAGTATTTTTTCCCTATCCTATTTTTAGGTCTCGGGGAGTGTTTTGAGGCACTCGCCATCATAGTGATTTTTTGTCGCACTTTTTCGTCGTCGCTGCCCTGATTTCCAAAAAAAAATTGTCAAAAAAATTTCGTGCCCATCCTATCAATTTGACCTGGGAAGAGTTTTGAGACACTCGCCATTATAGTGATTTTTCGCAAAAAAAGAGGACCGCAAAAAAAAGCAGAGCACAAAAAAAGAGCAAAAAAAATTCCTGAGTGTGCTTCTCCCTTGTTTATGTGCAGCGCCGTGATTTTTTTAGTGTTCTAGGCTCGCGTCTCTAGCACAGTCTAGCCTAGGACCAGCACAGTACCGTCGTTGAGCGTTTATTCAATTTTGCATCTCTGAATTGATTATTGCTGATCCTTTTTTCTACCATATTATAAGCCTTCCCAGCTCCACATACATCTATGTCGTGCGTTTGACTCTCCCTGGTAATCGCTCTATCCAAGCTTTGAGAGTTTTGACTATAACGGTTGCCAATCAGCGCCTGCTGTTGGGTAAGAATTGGTAAGAATTTGAGTTTTGCTTGACGGATTTGTGACACCCACCACCACCACTTGTTAGTAGTCTGTAGGATCATATTCTTGTGTGTTTCAGTTGCTGCTAACCATGCCAGGATCACAAGCCGACGAGATTGACTGGGAGAACTTAACGAACAAGGAGCTTCATGATAAGTTTCAGCAAATGATGACTAACCAGGTGCAAGATGTGCTGAACAATTTTGAAGAGGCCATGGAGAAGATCACTGGCCTTGAGAAGACATTCGAAACAAAGCTCGATAACAGATTTAATGAACTGCTTGCGCGTCTTCCACCGGCTGCACCTGCCGCACCTCTGCAGCAACAACAACAACTACTACTACCACCACGTGGCGAAACAGCCCTCCACCGAGCGAGCCGTGTCCTTCTTCAGCCTGGCCAAACTGTTGGTGCTGTTGTTGATACTTCTGTGGCTCCTGCTGCTGATGTGGAGGATGATTATGCGGGAGATTACGAGGATGACGTTGATCAAAATCAGAACTACGTGCAACCACCAGCACCACAACCACCAGGTCGTCCACATGCAAATAATCACAATGGTAGGGCTCTCCCTCAGGTACAAGATCATGACCATCTTCCTTAACTGAAATTGAATATTCCACCATTTGAGGGTAGATATGTTCCTGATATATATCTTACTTGGGAGTTAGAAACTGAACAACGATTTACATGTTTACAATATCCTGAGGAGAGACGTGTTGCTGCTGCTGTTTGTGCTTTCACTAGTTTTGCATGTGTATCGTGGTCTGAACATTGTAGATTATATCCTATTCCAACTACTTGGGCTGCTTTGAAAACTGCTATGCGTACTCGTTGGTTTCCACCATATTATCAACGTGAATTGCTTCAAAAATTGCAGCGTTTAAGACAAGGGAAAAATTCTGTAGAAGAATATTATCAAGAATTACAAACTAGCATGATTAGATGTGGTATTGTTGAGGATAATGAAGCTATGCTTGCACGTTTTATGGGTGGATTAAATAGAGAGATTCAGACCATTCTAGAGTATAAGGAGTATACTAATATCACTCGTTTCTTCCATCTTGCTTGTAAAGCTGAACGTGAAGTGCATGATCGACAAGCATTGGCGCGAACTAACTTTTCTACAGGTCGACCTTCATCATGGACATCGCATGCATCTTCTACCTCCACCGCACCAGCACCTCCATTAGGTGCCACCTCCAGCCGTGATACAAGAAAGCAGGCACAACCACCACTATCTGCCAAGAGTGCACCTGTCGGGCCTGCACAGAGCTCTTCTTCTTCCATGGCATCAAATGGGCACACAAGTGATAGTATTTGTCGTTATTGTAAGGGAAGAGGTCATTGTGCGAGAGAATGCAAATCTCAGCGTGTGATGATTGCTACTGAGGATGGTGGGTATGAATGACTATGATGAGGAGACTTTGGCTCTTATTACACGTGAAGAACATGGTGGAGATGATTCCGATCATGAGACGCAATACATGGCTCCTGAAGATGCTGACAGGTATGAATGTTTAGTTGCTCAACGTGTTTTGAGTGTGCAGGTCACACGAGCTGAGCAAAAATCAGAGGCATAATTTGTTCCATACAAAGGGAGTTGTGAAGGAACATTCTGTGTGCGTCATCATAGACGGAGGGAGCTGCAACAACTTGGCTAGCATGGAGATGGTGTAGAAGCTCTCTCTCACCACAAGACCACATCCACATCCTTACTACATCTAATGGTTCAACAACAGCGGCAAGGTTAAGGTAACATGTACTGTTCGTGTGCATTTTAGTATCTCTACATATGCTGATTATGTTGATTGTGATGTGTTACCTATGCAAGCATGTTCCTTATTACTTGGTAGACCATGGCAATTTGATAAAAATTCTGTATACCATGGTAGAAACAATCAGTATACTCTTGTTCATAAGGATAAAAATATTACTTTGCTTCCTATGACTCCTGATTCCATTTTGAAAGATGGTATTAATAGAGCTAACAAAGCAAAACAGGAGAAGAATAAGAGTGAAAATCAGATTATGGCAAAAGAATTTGAGTAACAAATGAAGCCTAATAATAAACCATCTAGTGTTGCTTCTGAAATTAAATTGAAAAGTGCATGTTTAATTGCCACCAAATCTGATATTGATGAGCTAGATTTCAGCAAATCTATTTGCTTTGCTTTTGTCTGCAAAGAGGCATTATTTTCATTCGAGGACATGCCTTCCTCTTTGCCTCCTACTGTCACTAACATTTTGCAGGAGTTCGCTGAGATCTTTCCACAAGATGTGCCACCGGGATTACTGCCTATTCGAGGGATTGAGCATCAGATTGACTTAATTCCCGGTGCTTCACTGCCAAACCATGCGCCATACCATACCAATCCAAAGGAGACGAAGGAGATTATGCGTCAAGTACAAGAGCTTCTCAACAAAGGTTATATACGCAAATCCCTTAGTCCTTGTGATGTTCCTATTATTCTAGTGCCGAAAAAGGATGATACATCGCGTATGTGTGTTGATTGTAGAGGCATTAATAATATTACTATTCGTTATCGTCATCCTATCCTAGGCTAGATGATATGCTTGATGAATTGAGTGGCTCTACAATATTCTCCAAAGTTGATTTGCATAGTGGATACCATCAAATTCGTATGAAATTGGGGGATGAATGGAAAACAGCATTTAAAACTAAGTTTGGATTATATGAGTGGTTAGTCATGCCTTTTGGGTTAACTAATGCACCTAGTACTTTCATGAGATTAATGAACAAAGTTTTATGTGCTTTCATTGGACGATTTGTGGTAGTTTACGTTGATGACATATTGATTTATAGCAGATCTTTGGAGGAACATTTGGAACATTTACGTGCTGTTTTTATTGCTCTACATGATGCACGTTTGTTAAGTGCACCTTTTGCACTAACCGAGTGTCTTTTCTTGTCTATGTTGTTACTCCACGGGGAATTGAAGTTGATAAAGCCAAGATTGAAGCTATTGAGAGTTGGCCGTAGCCCAAAACGGTCACACAAGTGAGGAGTTTTCTTGGCCTTGCTGGATTCTATAGGCATTTTGTGAGAGATTTTAGCACCATTGCTGCACCTCTCAATGAGCTTACAAAGAAGGATGTGCCTTTTGTTTGGGGTACCGCATAGGAAGAATCCTTCACGGTGTTGAAAGATAAGTTGACACATGCTCCTTTACTCCAACTTCCTGATTTTAATAAGACATTTGAGCTTGAATGTGATGCTAGTGGAATTGGATTAGGAGGTGTGTTATTACAAGATGGAAAACCTGTTGCATACTTTTCTGAAAAATTGAGTGGGCCTAGTCTGAATTATTCTCCTTATGATAAAGAACTATATGCTCTTGTTTGGACTTTAGAAACATGGCAACATTATTTATGGCCCAAAGAATTTGTTATACATTCTGATCATGAATCTTTGAAACATATTAAAAGTCAAGCTGAACTTAATCATAGACATGCTAAATGGGTTGAATTCATTGAGACTTTCCCTTATGTCACTAAACACAGAAGGGTAAAGAAAATGTTATTGTTGATGCATTGTCTCGTCGCTATACTATGCTTTCACAACTTGACTTCAAAATATTTGGTTTGGAGACCATAAAATATCAATATGTGCATGATGCTGATTTTAAAGATGTATTGCAGAATTGTAAAGAAGGAAGAACATGGACCAAGTTCAACGTTAATGATGGATTTGTGTTCCGTGCTAACAAGCTATGCATTCCAGCTAGCTTCGTTCGTCTTTTGTTGTTGCAGGAGGCGCATGGAAGAGTACTAATGGGACACTTTGGCGTGAAGAAGACGGAGGACGTACTTTCTACACATTTCTTTTGGCCAAAGATGAGATGAGATGTTGAGCGCTTTGTTGCTCGCTGCACTACATGTCAAAAAGCTAAGTCACAACTCAATCCTCATGGTTTATATATGCCTTTGCCTGTACCTAGTGTTCCTTGGGAGGATATATCTATGGACTTTGTTTTAGGTTTACCTCGAACAAAGAAGGGGAGGGATAGCATATTTGTTGTCGTGGATAGATTCTCAAAAATGGCACACTTTATACCATGTCATAAAAGCGATGATGCTGTTAATGTTGCTGATTTGTTCTTTCGTGAAATTATTCGCTTGCATGGTGTGCCAAATACTATTGTTTCAGATCATGATACTAAATTTCTTAGCCACTTTTGGAGATGTTTATGTGCTAAGTTAGGGATTAAACTGCTTTTTAGTACTACTTGTCACCCCCAAACTGATGGACAAACTGAAGTAGTCAATAGAACATTGTCTACTATGCTTAGGGCTGTTTTGAAGAATAATAAGAAAATGTGGGAAGAATGTTTGCCTCATATTGAATTTGCTTATAATCGTTAATTGCATTCTACTACTAAGATGTGCCCTTTTGAAATTGTGTATGGTTTCCTACCTCGTGCACCTATTGATTTGTTGCCTCTTCCATCTTCAGAGAAGGTTAATTTTGATGCTAAACAACGTGTTGAATTGATTTTAAAAATGCATGAGTCAACTAAGGAAAACATTGAGTGTATGAATGCTAAATATAAACTTGCTGGAGATAAGGGTAGAAAACATGTTGTGTTTGCACTTGGAGATCATGTTTGGTTACATTTGCGTAAGGATAGATTTCCTGATTTGCACAAATCAAAGCTAATGCGTCGTGCTGATGGTCCTTTTAACGTGTTGGAGAAAATAAATGATAATGCATATAAACTTGAGCTGCCTGCAGATTTTGGGGTTAGTCCCACTTTTAACATTGCAGATTTGGAGCCTTATTAGGGTGAGGAAGATGAGCTTCCGTCGAGGACGACTAAATTTCAAGAAGGGGAGGATGATGAGGACATCAATACCATTGTTACACCCACAGCCCCTACTGCTACATATACTGGACCAATTACTAGAGCTCGCGCACGCCAATTAAATTATGAGGTACTTTCGTTTCTTGGTAATGATTCTAATGTTCATGAGAATATGATGCTGCCTAAATTGGATACATTTTTTTTGCTTACAAATGAAGGGCCTAGCTTGGAGAAGGATGAACATTGGAGCAAAAGCAAGCATGGAGATGATGGCATGCGCAAGGGGAACAAGAACGGAGTTACAAGTGATGATTTTAGGACTTTGAAGCCACCATAATGGGTGCATGAAGCCTTGGACGAAATATACAAGATGCCACTTCATAAATTTCGTCTTGAGGCTATTATAGGTGCTGCATCACCTTATTATTGGGCCAGGCCCATGTAATTTCGAAATACATAAGTATAGGCTATTTTTAGAGTTCGTATGTGTGGGGAAACAAGAGATAGGGTTGATTTCGGACCCCTTCACCAAGCGCCACGAAAATCCCCCCTCTTCCTCCATATACAGCCCTTAGGGCACCGTTTAGACTTTGGGATTTGTTTAGTTAAAAGTTAGCCATTGCAACTTCGTGTACTTCGTTTGTGTCCAACGACCAGACCAAGACCACTTTCGGATCGCCGCCTTTATCAATACTTCATTTATATTCGCAATATTCAGATTGCTTTTATCATATTCTTGCTTGTTCTTTGATTGCTTGCAGGAATAGACCTTCGTGCTCAGGTTGATTGTGCTCCGGCGTGGTCAATAACCTCTCGAAGTTGGTTTAGCGATTGCTAAGGCTTGTAGTCGGATCGTCAAAGTCTACTCCACCAAATCGATAGTTATCATCTCATCGAAAGATCGGGACACCCAGCCTCTATCATAACGTCTCATGTTGCAGACTACTCAGACGACGAATAAGGTGCGATAGGTCGTTATCATGCACTTAGCTATGCCGTTGGAGTTGATGGACTCATTTACCTTTGAAGCTTCCGCGGTTATTTAGCTTAGATGGACTTCAGCCATGATATTTTTGTGTAGTCATGCTCTTTATGAGGACTCGATGTAATAAGTGTGTGATTGAACTCTGTTATAATTCCTCGAGTACTATGTGTGTCAGCATTACCAATCCAGGGATGACACTTAAGCACAGAGACTTCGGTCCATTGGGATCATGGTTGCTACAAGATGGTATCAGAACACACGCTGACTGTAGGATGCGACCACTAGGAAAAGCCACATGATTACTCTTCTTTTCTCATTCTAATTCTCCTCTATTTCTACTCTATAGATGGTGGACCCCAGGAACAAGTTCACTCAGCCTAATGAAGACACCTCTTTCGGACGACACTTGAAGGAAGTCACTAAGTACATGAACATCGGACTACCAAGCTTCACTGGGACTTTCTCTGCAACCTTACCAGAAGAGGAACGCTGGAAGATCAAAGTCTGGGTACCTGGGAGGACGTTTGCGCCAACAATGGAGCCTATTGATTTCTACGTGGATGCACCAAGCTAGATTTTGGGAAAGAGCATGGCAGCCCATATCACTCTTGGACGCATATGTGAAGTGAATCACAAGGAGCTAGAAAACACCATCTATCGAATATGTGGCCGCCGAGATGAAGAATGGGAGATGATTCGTACCAGGAAGGACGGATCAATTGCAACTTACATTCAGGATATGGGTGATCACATTCGCCGACAAGATAATCAACTGTGCTTCAACATGAAGAAGATCAAGAAGCTGATGAAGAAGAATATCGAGCTACAAGAGGAACTCAAGTTTACACGCGATGGATATGAGGAAGAAATTGTTGTACTAGTGGATTTGAAAAGGAAGCTAGGACTACTGATACGTCTCCAACGTATCTATAATTTATGAAGCATTCATGCTATTTTATTGTCTGTTTTGAATGATTACGGGCTTTATTATACACTTTTATATTACTTTTGGGACTAACCTATTAACCGTAGGCCCAGCCCATATTGTTGTTTTATTGCCTGTTTCTGTATTTCGAAGAAAAGTAATATCAAACGGAGTCCAAACGGAATGAAACCTTCGGTAGCGTGATTTTTGGAACGAACGTGACCTAGGAAACTTGGAGTGCAAGCCAGGGGAGCATCGAGGAAGCCACAAGATAGGGGGCATGCCCACCCCCCTGGGCGTGCCCTCCACTCTCGTGGGCCCCTCGAGGCTCCCCCGACCAACTTCTTTCGCCTATATAAGTCCACATACCCTAAAACCATCGAATATCAAGATAGATCGGGAGTTCCGCCGCCGCAAGCCTCTGTAGCCACCAAAAACCACTCGGGAGCCTGTTCCGGCACCCTGTCGGAGGGGGAACCCATCACCGGTGGCCATCTTCATCATCCCGGCGCTCTCCATGATGAGGAGGGAGTAGTTCATCCTCGGTGCTGAGGGTATGTACCAGTAGCTATGTGTTTGATCTCTCTCTCGCGTGTTCTCTCTATGGCACGATCTTGATGTATCGCGAGCTTTGCTATTATAGTTGGATCTTATGATGTTTCTCCCCCTCTACTCTCTTGTAATGGATTGAGTTTTCCCTTTGAAGTTATCTTATCAGATTGAGTCTTTAAGGATTTGAGAACACTTGATGTATGTCTTGTCGTGTTTATCTATGGTGACAATGGGATATCACGTGCCACTTGATGTATGTTTTGGTGATCAACTTGCGGGTTCCGCCCATGAACCTATGCATAGGAGTTGGCACACGTTTTCATCTTGACTCTCCGGTAGAAACTTTGGGGCACTCTTTGAAGTACTTTGTGTTGGTTGAATAGATGAATCTGAGATTGTGTGATGCATATCGTATAATCATGCCCACGGATACTTGAGGTGACAATGGAGTATCTAGGTGACATTAGGGTTTTGGTTGATTTGTGTCTTAAGGTGTTATTCTAGTGCGAACTCTTGAATAAATCGATCCGAAAGAATAACTTTGAGGTGGTTTCGTACCCTACCATAATCTCTTCGTTTGTTCCCCACTATTAGTGGCTTTGGAGTGACTCTTTGTTGCATGTTGAGGGATAGTCATATGATCCAATTATGTTATTATTGTTGAGAGAACTTGCACTAGTGAAAGTATGAACCCTAGGCCTTGTTTCCTACCATTGCAATACCGTTTACGCTCACTTTTATCATTAGTTACCTTGCTGTTTTTATTATTTCAGATTACAAAAACCTATATCTACCACCCATATTGCAGTTGTATCACCATCTCTTCGCCGAACTAGTGCACCTATACAATTTACCATTGTATTGGGTGTGTTGGGGACACAAGAGACTTTTGGTTATTTGGTTGCAGGGTTGTTTGAGAGAGACCATCTTCATCCTACGCCTCCCACGGATTGATAAACCTTAGGTCATCCACTTGAGGGAAATTTGCTACTGTCCTACAAACCTGTGCACTTGCAGGCCCAACAACGTCTACAAGAAGAAGGTTGTGTAGTAGACATCAACTACCCGTGGAGAACCATAAGCGAGAACTAGCAAAAGAAATCCGTTCGGAGGACTACATCATCTTGGACGACACCGACACGGACAGTGATGCAAATGACGACAGTGATGACGACTACATTGACGAAGCTGGAGCAGATATCATGTAGTCTTCCTCCGATCAAATTTCTAGACGACCACCATGTTACTAGTAGAATTCTCCCAAGTAGTTAGCATCGATTAGTTTGTAATCGTAGTTTAGATCCTTTCTGTGACCCTTGTGTGATATTGAATGAAGTGAATTGATTGTGTTTGCCTCATGTGCATATGGGTAGTGAATCTCTCTTAGACCTTATTCTATTCTATTTTCTCACCCCTTCTAACCCATCAGATGCCTCCGAGACGTGACAATGGATTCGTGTTCCCACCGGAGCTCACTCAGTTGATCCAGCAGCAGAATGCATTGATGCAGATGCTAGTTCAGAACCAGAACCAAGGAAACAACAACAACAACAACCCACCGCCACCACCCCCTGTTGACAACCTAGCCCGTTTCCTAAGGTTGAATCCGTCGGTGTTCTCTAGCAGCACCGCGCCGATTGTTGCAGATGATTGGCTCCGCAAGATTGGAAGAGAGCTGACCACTGCAGGATGCACAGATGCGGAGAGAGTGTGCTTTGCTGCACATCAGCTTGATGGACCCGCAACATCTTGGTGGGAGAACTTCACCACCACTTACCCCATCGACACAGTTACATGGTATCCGTTTCAGCAGGCTTTCCGCATCGCCCATGTTTCGGCGGGAGCTATGAGCATGAAGAAGCGCGAGTTTCACAACTTGCGCCAAGGGAGTCGTACAGTGGGATAGTACATGGATGAATTTAGCAAGTTAGCCTGCTATGCCCCACATAATGTGGCCACAGATGCCGCAAAGCAGGAGAAGTTTCTTGAGGGACTCAATGATGATCTAAGTATGCAGTTGATGGTGGAAACTTTCAATAACTACTAGGAGTTGGTAGACAGGGCCCTCATGATAGAATGCAAGCAACAATAGATTGATAACCGCAAGAGGAAGTATGGACAGGGGAGGTACAGTTCTGGAGCTTAGGAGAAGCCCCGCTATTCCCCATACTCGGGAGGACATACTCACAACCATGGAGAAACCGTGGAGTACATACGCACAATGGAGGAAGTTCACACAACCACAGTGGCCCCAAGAATGGCAATGGGAATGGAGGAAGCAACAGTCAGAACCGTTCCAGCCCCGCAAGACCAGCCAAGAGGGATCTGAGTCACATTAATTGTTTCAAGTGCGGGAAGATCGGACATTATGCTACTGAATGTCCTGAAGCAAAGAATGGAAATGGAAATGGAAGTTCTGCAAAGAAGCCCAACCCCTTCACCAAAGGTCAGGTGAACCACGTCAGTGTGGAGGAGATTGAGGATCAGCCCGACGCAGTTGTCGGTAAGTTTTTGATTAATGCATTTACAACACTTGTTCTTTTTGATACTGGTGCATCTCATTCATTCATATCAAGGGGATTTGTGGATAAGTATAAGTTGCCAACAGTAGACCATAAGTCACCTATGTTAGTAAGTTCCCCAGGAGCGGAGTATATGGCTAGTAGGGGATGCTATCACTTACGAGTAATCATAGGTAGACATGTTTTCCCCATCGACCTAATCGTCCTAGAGTCATAAGGATTGGATGTGATACTAGGCATGGATTGGCTATCCAAGTTTGAGGGAAACATCGATTGCGCCAGTAAATCAATCTTCTCACCACTCCGGAAGGAAAGAGGATCAAGTATGTGCCTAGGCATGCGCCGAGGAGGACTCGGGTGAATTCCTGATCAGGAGTTCTTCAGGAGGAAGTACCAGTGGTGAAGGATTACCCCGATGTATATCCAGAAGAGTTACCAGGCATGCCACCAGATCGAGATATTGAGTTTTTGATTGAGTTATTGCCAGGCACCGGACCAATATCCAAGAGACCCTATCGGATGCCCGCAAAATGATATGGAGGAAATTAAGAAGCAGATTAAGGAGTTACTAGAGAAAGGTTATATTCGACCAAGTTCATCACCTTGGGGAGCCCCGGTGCTTCTAGTGGAGAAGAAGGATGTATCTTTGAGGATGGTTGTTGATTATCATGCGCTAAATGAAGTGACGATCAAGAACAAATACCCTCTGCCAATGATCAATGATCTGTTTGACCAGCTGAAAGGAGCTAAGGTTTTCCCCAAGATCGATCTTCGATCAGGTTATCACCAGTTGAAGATCCGAGAGCGGGATATACCCAAGACAAATTTTACCACAAGGTATGGGTTATATGAGTATACAGTTATGTCATTTGGTTTGACTAACGCCCCTGCCTATTTCATGAGTATGATGAACAAGGTGTTCATGGAGTTTCTGGATAAGTTTGTTGTGGTGTTCATTGATGACATTTTGGTCTACTCGAAGAATGAAGAAGAGCATAAGGAACATTTGTGATTGGTTCTTGAGAAGCTCAGGGAACATTAATTGTATGCCAAGTTCAGCAAATGTGAGTTTTGGCTGAAGGAAGTTGGATTTCTCGGACATGTTATATCCAGAGAAGGAATAGCAATAGACCCTACCAAGGTTGCTTCTGTCACTAAATGGTTGGCACCCACCTCAGTGGGAGAGATCAGAAGTTTTCTTGGACTCGTAGGTTATTATCGGAGATTTATTGATAATTTTTCCAAGATTGCGAAGCCCATGACGGAGCTATTGAAGAAGGACACCAAGTTTAAATGGACTGAGGATAGTGATGCCAGTTTTCAGGAGTTGAAGAAACATTTGGTTACAGCCCTAGTGCTGATTCTCCCAGACACACGCAAGGATTTCCAAGTGTATTGCAACGCTTCATGTCGAGGACTTGGAGGAGTGCTTATGCAGGACGGAAGAGTTGTTTCATATGCCTCACGATAGCTTTGACCTCAAGAGTTGAATTATGCCACGCATGATTTGGAGTTAGCAGCCATAGTGCATGCGCTCAAGACATGGAGACACTTTCTCATCGGAAACCGTTGTGATGTATACACGGATCATAAGAGTTTGAAATACATCTTCACGCAGAAGGAGTTGAACCTCAAGCAAAGGAGATGGTTGGACCTCATAAAGGATTATGACATGAGATTACATTATCATCCAGGAAAGGCCAATGTCGTAGCAGATGCGTTGAGCCGCAAGAGTTATGTTAACACACTCATGACCGGAGGATTACCTAAGGAGTTAGCAGATGACCTTCGAGAGCTACGCTTGGAGATAGTTCCGAGAGGTTATGTTGCAGCATTGGAAATTCAGTCCACTTTGCTAGGTAAGACCAGAGAAGCCTAGAAGACGGACAAGGAGATTGTTGAGATGAAGGAAAGGATGAGTAAAGGAAAAGCTAAAGGATTTCGCGAGGACGAGAACGACACTTTATGGTTTGAGGATCGTATTTATGTGCCTAATGAACCTGAGATCAGGAAGTTGATTCTTCAGGAGGCTCACGATTCGCCTTACTCGATTCACCCAGGCAACACTAAGATGTATCTGGATTTGAAGGAAAGTTTCTGGTGGACAGGAATGAAGAAGGATATTGCTGAGTATGTAGCCGTATGTGATGTATGTCAGAGAGTTAAGGCGGAGCATCAGAAACCATCAGGATTGCTACAGTCGTTGCCGATACCCAGATGGAAGTGGGATAAACTTGGCATGGATTTTATCACTGGATTACCCAGGACTCGTACAGGCTATGACTCTATTTGGGTTGTAGTTGATTGTTTGACAAAAGTAGCCCATTTCATCCATGTGAAGACAACTTATATGAGTGCTAAGTTGGCAAAGATATACATGACCAGGATCGTATGTCTGCATGGAGTTCCGAGGACCATTGTATCAGATAGAGGAACATAGTTTACTTCAAAGTTTTGGAATCAGTTGCATGAAACTTTGGGTACTAGGCTAGAGTTCAGTACAACCTTTCATCCACAGACAAATGGACAGACCGAGAGAGTCAATCAGATTCTGGAGGACATGCTGAGAGCTTGTGCGCTAGATTATGGATCTAGTTGGGATGACAATTTGCCCTATGCAGAGTTCTCCTATAACAACAGTTATCAGGCTAGTTTGAAGATGGCCCCTTTCGAAGCTTTGTATGGAAGGAGGTGCAGGACACAGTTATCGTGGGCTGAAGTTGGAGATCGATAGTTGTTTGGACCGAACTTAATCATAGATTCTGAGAAGAAGATTAAGTTTATTCAAGACAGACTCAAGGTAGCCCAATCCAGGCAAAAGAGTTGTGCAGATACTAAACGCAAGGAGGTAGCCTATGAAGTCGGAGACAGAGCATATATTCACGTGTCCCCACTCTGAGGAGTTAAACGTTTTGGAGTCAAGGGAAAGCTAGCACCACGTTTTGTGGGACCCTACAGAGTTTTGGAATGCATGGGAGAAGTTGCCTACAAGTTGGAATTGTCTGAAGGATTGTCAGGAGCTCATGATGTGTTTCATGTTTCCCAATTGAAGAAGTGCCACGCAGAGATGGCCAACATTCCTTTGAGAGAGATACAGTGCCACTGGAAGCAATTCAGTTGGATAGTGATCTGACCTATGAAGAGAAGCCAGTCAAGATTCTCGAGTTTAGCCGAGTTACTCGCAGCAAGCTTATTAAGTTTTGCAAGGTTCAGTGGGGCCACCATACCGAGGAGGAAGCCACCTGGGAGCAAGAAGAAGATCTTCGCAAGGACCACCCAAACCATTTTGCTGACCAACCTGAATCTCAAGAGCGAGATTCATCTTAAGGGGGGTAGGTTTGTAACATCCCAATTTTCAATTAGGATGTTATACATAGATCATCATATGCATATCATACTTTATTTGCATTTTGTTGTGATCCTAGAAATCATAAGAAACTCTAGGACCCAAGGAGAGAGTTGGAGGTTTCACAAAAATTTCATATTTGAATTTAGGTCAAATTTGAAAAGAGGATCAAATTGATTTTAATAATTTCTCTCCAATTATATCCAACAATAAAAATAAATGAGCGAAGATAAAATGACTTCTTCAACAAAATGAGTGTAAGTCTGCCAACATATTCAATGTGCTGACCTACGCGGCTGCAACGTCTCATGTTGCAGACTACTCTAACGATAAATAAGGTGTGATAGGTCGTTGTCATGCACTCAGCTATGCCGTTGGAGTTGATGGACTCATTTACCTTCGAAGCTTTCACGGTTATTTAGCTTAGATGGCCTTCAGCCATGATATTTTTGTGTAATCATACTCTTTATGAGGACTCGATGTAATAAGTGTGTGATTGGACTCTGTTATAATTCCTCGAGTATTGTGTGTGTCAGCATTACCGATCCAGGGATGACACTTAAGCACAGAGACTTCGGTCCATTGGGATCGTGGTCCCTGCAATTTTCCATCATATACTTTCAGATCCATATTGCCAATTGCCTTTTCTTTTATTTGCTTCTTTTATTTTCAGATCTATATTATCAAAAACCCAAAAATACCTTGCTACATTTTATTTGCTTTTATTTGCATCTATCAATCTACTACAATTTTGTCCTATCCTTACGTCACTTTTTGGCACCACTACCCGAAAGAGATTGACAACCCCTTTAACGCGTCGGGTTGCAAGTATTTGTTATTTGTGTGCAGGTACCGTTTAAATAGTGTTGCGTGGTTTTCCTACTGGTTCGATAACCTTGGTCTCATCATTGAGGGAAATACCTTACCGTTGTTGTGCTCCATCCTCCCTTATTCCTTGGGGAATCACCAACGCATCTCAAGCGACATCAAAGGAACTTTCTGGCACCGTTGTCTGGGAGACATCATCAACACATACTAGGTTCCTAATCACAAATCTCATCTCCTTGCAATTTACATTATTCACCTTTGCCTCTAGTTTTCCTCTCCCCCACTTCGCAAAAATTTGATGTTTTTATTTGCCCTCTTTTTCATTCGCCGTTTTCTTGCCGGATCTATTCGCGTCCTTGCTTTCTAGTCATAATTGCTAGCATGACTACACCTCCTTTGTCACCAGATTTTGAAGTTTTATACTTCAAGCAACGACAAGGAGAAAATTTGAAAGATGGTTGGTATAGGCTAATGGAATCCTATCGTGTTTTCGACCTGAAGGGAGACGCAAAGATTTTGCTTCGTAATTTTTACATAGGATTGGGTTTGCATCATAGACAACTCTTAGATTTTGCCGCTAAAGGGAATTTTATTGAGATTGATGCTAATGATGCCTATGAAATCTTAGAAGGAATTCTGGGGGTTCCACCACAAAAGAAAGGGATTTCTTTCACCCAGAGGGAGTTCAAATTTTGGACAAACTTGGTGATTTGCACAAACATATGGTTGAATTGCAAAAATATAATGAACCTGTCAAACACCTTAATGGTAGTATAATCGCTTGAATACTTTAATTACCCTTTGTAATAAATGGTTGGATATTTTAGATCTCAAGATGGTTTCTTTTTCGGAAAATTTAGGGAAGCGCAAAGAGCCTCCCGGATTTGAAAAAGCACTTACTAAAGTAGCAAAGACCAAAGATGACAATACTTGGATCCTTTGCATTACGCCTAGCTAGGGGCATAAAATGATAGCGCTCATTGGGAGGCAACCCAACTTGTATCTTTTTGCCTTTTGGTTTTCTTGCTGTTTTAAAAAAAACAATTATGCCTCTGATTAGATATGTTTTATGGTTTAAATTAGTGTTTGAGCCAAGCAAAACCTTTGGGATGATTTGGGTGATAGTTGATTTGATCTTGTTGAAAAACATAAACTTTTGCGCTCAGAAAAACATATTTCATAAATCACAGAAACGGGCTTTTGCTCTGATTTTTTACACAAGATTGGTATACAAATTCACTGCGTTGTCCTAATATTTCAGAATTTTTGTAGTAATAGAAGTATACAAAGTTCTCTGATTACTATAGACTGTTCTGTTTTTGACAGATTCTGTTTTCATTGTGTTATGTGCTTGTTTTGATGATTCTATGGTTTCCTTTGAAGAGTTTTTGCCATGGAAAATTTAAAATACAGTAGATATAATACAATAACAAAATATGAATGGGTTTGTAACAATACTTAAAGTAGTGATTTGCTTTATTATACTAACGGATCTCACGAAGTTTTGTTGAGTTTTGTGTGATTGAAGTTTTCAAGTTTTGGGTGAGATCGCGATGGATGAAGGAATAAGGATTAGCAAAAGGCTAAGCTTGGGGATGCCCAAGGCACCCCAAGATAATATTCAAGAAGTATCAAGCAACTAAGCTTGGAGATGCCCCCGAGTGGCATCCCCTCTTTCTTCTAACGACCATCGGTATTTTACTTGAAACTATATTTTTATTCATCACATATCATGAGTTTTTGCTTGGAGCGTCTTGTATGATATGAGTCTTTGCTTTTTTTATTTTCTATTTTTAATAATAATCCTGGATGTACACACCTATTTTGCAAAGCCAAATTATGATATGCTTGCTCCTATGCTTCGCTTAAATTTTTAGAGCCTTGGAATTTCTCTAGTGCTTCACTTATATATTTTTGAGCATGGTGTGCTTTGTTATCTTTGAAGAAATTCTCTCATGCTTCACTTAGATTAATTTGAGAGAAAGAAATATGATGCTCATGTTATTCACTTATATTTGTTTGAGCTTATTAAAAGCAACATATGAAACTAGTTCCAAAGTGATAGATATCCAAGGAGGATATAATAAAAACTTTCATGAAGATCATTGGACAAAATAAACTTGATTCTTTGTAATAGTTTTGAGATATGATGATATTGATATGTGAGCCATGTTAATGAGTAATTATGTTTTAGTAAGAATATTGATGTTATGGTTTGTGATTCCCTATGCAAGAACGGAAGTCAATAGTCATGCAATGAAATTACATCCTACTTGTGTTGCATTACTCGGTGTTAGTTATGTTTAATGTTCCCTTATGATGGTTTTCGTTCCTTGGTTGGTCGCTTCTCAATCCCTTCCTAGCCTCCACCTTGTACTAAGTAGGAATACTACTTGGGCATCTGAATCCTAAAACCCAAGTTATGCCAAATGAGTCCACCATACCTACCTATATGCGGTGTTTCCTTGTCGTTCTAAGCAAATTTGTATGTGCCAACTCAAAATTTCAAAATAATTTCTCTTTTGTGTGCCCATAACGCTCATGAAGCAGTGAGGGGTGGCTAATATTTTTCATGCTAGATGTGTTATTCTTAAGATGAGTGTTTATTCACTTGTCATTGCACGAGAGTATGATGGTAATAGGGATTCCCATTCCCGAAATGAAAAAGAAAATTTACTTTATGTTGTCATATAAATAAATTCCTTGGAAAATGTTGGTATAGATGGCACCCATGGATATGGTTAGCCATTGCTTGTGAAAGTTTGGTGGAAAAAGGGATAAACTTTATTTTATGTTTGGGAACCGCCTATGATATATCTAGCATGGAAAGTGTTGGGAACTCTAAGTCGTTCTCGTTGACGAGAAAAGCATGCCACCCAAAATAATTTTATCTCTCAATTTTTTCTTTGAGCTCTGGCACCTCTACAAATCCCTACTTACCTCTGTTAAGGGCCTATTTTACTTAATGCATTTTTATTTTTATTTTTGTGTCTCCATCTTCTCCTATAAAGCACCAACTACGGAACACTATTATCATACTTGAGCATTGGATGTATTTAATATTTGGATGTGTTGCATGAATGGATCAATGATTGAGCATGATGGGCTAGGGATAACTTGCTTTAGTATTGATATTTTGAAAGGCATGGTTGCTTGTTGATGTGCTTGAGTATTAAAGTCCTCATGTCAAAACTAGAATATTGCTGTGAACCATATAAAACTCCAATTTTCCATGCTATAAAGGAAATAATATGTGATGAACATGTTAGGAAGCATTCCACATCAAAAAATCTATTTTTATCATTTACCTACTCGAGGACGAGTAGGAATTAAGCTTGGGGACGTTGATACGTCTCCAACATATCTATAATTTTTGATTGTTCCATGTTGTTATATTATCATTCTTGGTTGTTTTACCATTTTTATATCATTTTTTGGGACTAACCTATTGACATAGTGCCAAGTGTCAGTTGCTATTTTCTGCTTGTTTTTTACATCGCAAGAAATCAATATCAAACGGAGTCCAAATGCAGCAAAAGTTTTTGTGGAATTTTTTGGACCAGAAGACACCAGATGGGCCAAAGAAGCACCTCGGGGGTGCCCTGAGGGGGGTACAACCCACCAGGGCATGCCTGGGCCACCCGCACCGCCTCTTTGCTCTATAAATACCTCCTTGCCCCAGAAACCCTAGGGGAGTCAACAAAATTTTATTCCAACCGCCGCAAGATCCAGAACCACGAGATCCAATCTAGAGCCCTATTCCGGCACTTTGCCAGAGGGGAACACGATCACAGAGCGGTTCATCATCCTCATTGGTGCCTCTCCGATGATGCGCGAGTAGTTCAACTCAGACCTATGGGTCCGTAGGTAGTAGCTAGATGGCTTTTTCTCTTATTCTATCTCAATACAACGGTCTCTTGGAGATCTATTTGATGTAATGACTCTTTGCGGTGTGTTTGTTGGGATCCGATGAATTGTGAGTTTATGATCAGATTTTCCTTGATTTAGTATCCAATCTTGATTGTTAAAGCCTCGTATTTCTTCTCCTATATATGGGTTTTGTTTGGCCAACTTGATCTATTTATGTCGCAATGGGAAGAGGTGCTTTGTAATGGGTTTGATCTTGCGGTGTCCTTTCCCAGTGACAGAAGGGCAGCAAGGCACGCATGTATCATTGCTATTAAGAATAAAAAGATGGGGTCTATTCCCACATGAATAGATCTTGTCTACATCACATCATCGTTCTTATTGCATTACTCCGTTTTTCCATGAACTTAATACACTAGATGCATGCTGGATAGCGATCGATGTGTGGAGTAATAGTAGTAGATGCAGGCAAGAGTCAGTCTACTAATCTTGGACGTGATGCCTATATACATGATCATTGTCTTGGATATCGTCATAATTATTTTCTTTTGTATCAATTGCCCAACAATAATTTGTCTACCCACCGTTGCTATTTTCTCGAGAGAAGCCACTAGTGAAATCTATGACCCCTGGGTCTATTTTCCATCATATATTTTCAGATCCATATTGCCAATTGCCATTTCTTTTATTTGCTTCTTTTATTATCTATATTATCAAAAACCCAAGAATACCTTGTTGCATTTTATTTGCTTTTATTTGCATCTATCAATCTACTGCAATTTTATCCTATCCTTACGTCACTTTTTGGCACCACTACCCGAAAGGGATTGACAACCCCTTAAACGCGTCGGGTTGCAAATATTTGTTATTGGTGTGCAGGTACTATTTACGTAGTGTTGTGTGGTTCTCCTACTGGTTCGATAACCTTGGTCTCATCACTGAGGGAAATACCTTACCGTTGTTGTGCTACATCCTCCCTTATTCCTAGGGGAAACACCGGCGCATCTCAAGTGACATCAAGGGCTCCACCCATGAAGAAGCAACCTTGTCTATCCCACCTTGGTCATCCCCCACGAAGGACTTGCCTCACTCGGGTAGATCTTCACGAAGTAGGCAATCTCCTTGCCCTTACAAACTTCTTGGTTCAACTCCACATCTTGACGGAGGCTCCCAAGCAACACCTAACCAATCTAGGAGACACCACTCTCCAAAAGGTAATAAATGGTGTGTTGATGATGAACTCCTTGCTCCTGTGCTTCAAATGATAGTCTCCCCAACACTCAACTCTCTCTCGTAGATTTGACTATGGCGGAAAGATGATTTGGGTGGAAAGCAACTTGAGGAATGCTAGAAATCAAGATTCTTGTGGTAGGATTGGAATGTCTTGATCTCAACACATGAGTAGGTGGTTCTCTCTCAGAAAATGGATGGTGGAAGTGTAGGCACGTTCTGATGGCTCTCTCACAAATGGAGAAGGGGTGGAGGGGTATATATAGCCTGCACACAAATTCCAACTGTTACACACATTTGACACATCTCGATGAGACCGAATGATTAAACTCGGTGGCACCGATTAGTTCAAAAATGTGAACATTTGGAATCTCAATGGGACCGACTGGAACAACTCAGTGAGAGTGATGTGCTAGGGCTTAGGGCAAACATCATCTCGGTGGACCGATTGCATCAACTCGGTGAGACCGAAGTGAAGCAATAAGGCAACAAAGAAAATGTCAAGCCAACTCGGTGAGACTGAAATAAATGCAACAAGTCATAGAGCGTTGGCAAGGCCATCTCGGTGAGATCGAGGCCCATATCAGTGAGACCGAATTGTTAGGGTTTCTAGCTATGGCTATGTCATATGAATTCAGTGGCGCCAGATAGAAAGAACTGGTGGGGCCGAGTTGGAGTTTAGGATTTTGACATCTGTGGATGGAGAAAGTGGTTGCGGGTTTTGGAGCAATATCACTAAGAATTATAGCAAGCAAACCTTTAAGCAACACCTCATCCCCTTTTAATAGTATTGGCTTTCCTATGAACTCAATGTGATCTTGGATCACTAAAATAAAGATGAGGAGTCTTTTTTAGAGGAATTGACAGTAGGAGAGAACTCCTACTGTAGTTTCATATATGTATATAAATGGGGGGGGGTTACATAGACATACACACTGTACGAAAGATCTCCCCACGCCGAGTAGGACACCAGGAGTGGGTTGGTCTGCTACTTCTTGAGCTTTAGTTGGTTTTTTCCCTTGAAGATGAAAGGGTGATGCAGCACAGTAGAGATAAGTATATCCCTCAATTCATAACCAATGTATCAATCCAGTAGGAGAAACACACAAGTCCCCAATAGATGCACCTGCACAAACAATCAAACACTTGCACCCAACGCCATAGAGGGGTTGCCAATCCCTTCACAGTCACTTGCAAAGGTGAGATCTGATAGAGATAGATAGAACTAAACAAAAGATAAAATATTTTTGGGTTTTTTGGTTTATGGATCTGAAAATAAAAGATTGCAAAATAGTAAATCGGAAACTAATATGATGGAAAATAGACCCGGGGGCTATAGGTTTCACTAGAGGTTTCTCTCATGAAGGCAAATAATACGGTGGGTGAACAAATTACTATCGAGCAATTGATAGAAAAGCGCAAAGTTATGACGATATCTAAGGCAATGATTATGCAATATAGGCAACACGTCCGTCTCAAGTAGACCGACTCCTGCCTGCATCTACTACTATTACTCCACACATCGACCGCTATCCAGCATGCATCTAGAGTATACCTGGCCAAACCTCGGGCCGAGTCGGGCTTCGGGTCGGGCCTAGCCAAGCCCGAGGCAAAAAAACCCAGGCCATGGCCCGGCCCGGCCTGGCCATCGGGCCTGGTTTTTAAGCCCGATCCCGGCCCGAACACATAAAAGCCCGACGGGCCTCGGGCCTCGGGCTGGGCCCCTATAAGAAATCGCAAAAATGATGGGCCCGAGCCCAGCCCGGCCCGGCCATCAGGCTCAAAATCTAGGCCCGAGCCCGTCCCGGGAGCAGCGTCGGGCTGGGCCAGGTCGGGCTTTTTTGGGCCGGGCCGGCCGGGCCGGGCTTCCCATGGCCACCTATAATCTAGAGTAGTAAGTTCATAAAGAACGGAGTAAGGCCTTAAGTAAGACAACATGATGTAGAGGAATAAACTCAAGCAATATGATGAAAACCCCATCTTTTTATCCTCGATGGCAACAATTCAATACGTGTCTGGCTACCCCTACTTTGTCACTGGGTGAAATCACGCAAGATTGAACCCAAAGCTAAGCACCTCTCACATTGCAAGAAAAACCAATCTAGTTGGCCAAACCAAACCGATAATTCGAAGATAAATACAAAGATATCAAATCATGCATATAAGAATTCAGAGAAGACTCAAATAATATTCATGGATAAGCTGATCATAAATCCACAATTCATCGGATCTCGACAAGCACACCGCAAAAGAATATTACATCAGATAGATCTCGAAGAACATCGAGGAGAGCATGGTCTTGAGAATCAAAGAGAGAGAAGAAGCCATCTAGCTACTAGCTATGGACCCGTAGGTCTGTGGTAAACTACTCACGCTTCATCGGAAGGGCAATAGAGGTGTTGTAGATGGCCTCCGTGATCGAATCCCCCTCTGGCAGGATGCCGGAAAAGGCCCCAAGATGGGATCTCATGGGAACAGAAGGTTGCGGCGGTGGAAAAGTGTTTTCGTGGATGCTTCTGGTGGTTCTAGAATATATGTGAATATATAGGAGGAAGATATAGGTCAGGGAGACACCGAGGGGCCCACAAGGTAGGGGGCGTGATACGTCTCCGTCGTATCTACTTTTCCTAACGCTTTTCCTCTTGTTTTGGACTCTAATTTGCATGATTTGAATGAAACTAACCTAGACTAACGTTGTTTTTAGTAGGACTACCATGGTGTTGGTTTTGTGCGTAAATAAAAGTTCTCAGATTGGAACGAAACTTTGCAAGGATTTTTTATTCAATAAATAAGAATTTCTGGGGCTAAGAACCACCGAAGGGGGGCACCTAGGTGGGCACAACCCACCAGGGCACCCCCCCCTTCGGGTGGGGCCAGGTGGGTTGTCCCCACCTGGTGGCCTCGCAGACCCTGAAACAAACGCTATAAAATCACATATTTCCAAAAAACAAGGAAAAGAATTATTGCATTTCACGAGACAGAGCCGCCACCACCTCCTGTTCTTCATCGAGAGGCCAGATCTGGAGACTGTTTGGGGATCCAGAGAGGGGGATCTTCGATCTTCGTCATCACCAACCCTTCTCCATCGCCAATTCCATGATGCTCCCCACTAGAGTGAGTAATTCCTTCATAGGCTCGCTGGTCGGTGAGGAGTTGGATGAGATTCATCATGTAATCAAGTTAGATTTGTTAGGGCTTGATCCCTAGTATCGATTATGTTCTGAGATTGATGTTGCTATGACTTGCCATGCTTAATGCATGTCACCTTGGGCCCGGGTGCCATGATTTTAGATCTGAACCATTTATGTTTTCACCATTATATCCATGTTCTAGATCTGATCTCGCAAGTTATAGTCACCTACTACGTGTTATGATCCGGCAACCCCGGAGTGACAATAGTCGGGACACGTCCCAGTGATGACCGTAGTTTGAAGAGTTCATGTATTCACTTCGTGTTAATGGTTTGCTCGGTTCTCTATCAAAAGGAGGCCTTAATATCCCTTAGTTTCCAATAGGACCCCACTACCATGGGCAGGTAGGACAAAGATGTCATGCGAGTTCTTTCCATAAGCATGAATGACTATTTACGGAATACATGCCTACATTATATTTATGAACTGGAGCTAGTGCCGTATCGCCCTAGGTTATGACTATTATATGAATATCATCCAATGAATTCACCGATCCAATGCATATGAATTTCTCTTATATCGTTTCTGCTAAGTTACTACTGCTGTTGTTACTATTGCACTTGCTACAAAATCATTGATATCACTGTTACCATTACTATTGCTATTGCTACTACTATCAAAACTATGATACTGCTTTGCTACTAATCACTTTCCAGCAGGTGTGGTGGAATTGAAAACTCAGCTTCTAATACTTGCAAATATTCTTTGGCTCCCCATGTGTCGAACCAATAAATTTGGGTTGCATACTCTACCCTAAAAAACTGTTGCGATCCCCTATACTTGTGAGTTATCAGGGTGCCTCCCCCCCCTAGGGGGCGCCCTCCACCCTTGCGGACGCCTCGTGGCTCTTATGACTTGCACTCCAAGTCCCCTAGGTGTCTTCTGGTCCAAGAGAAACCATCGTGAAGTTTTATTCCGTTTGGACTCCGTTTAGTATTCCTTTTCTGTGAAGCTAAAAAACAAGGAAAAAAACAGAAACTAGCACTGGGCTCTAGGTTAATAGGTTAGTCCCAAAAATATATAATAGCATATTAATGCATATAAAACATCAAAAACAGATAATATAATAGCATGGAACAATCAAAAATTATAGATACATTGGAGACGTATCAAGCATCCCCAAGCTTAATTCCTGCTCGTCCTCGAGTAGGTAAATGATAAAAACAGAATTTTTGATGTAGAATGCTACCTAACATATTTATCCATGTAATTTTCTTTATTGTGGCATGAACGTTCAGATCCATAAGATTCAAAACAAAGTTTAATGTTGACATAAATATAATAATACTTCAAGCATACTAATAAAGCAATCATGTCTTCTCAAAATAACATGGCCCAAGAAAGCTATCCCTACAAAATCATATAGTCTGGCTATGCTCCATCTTCATCACACAAAGTATTCAAATCATGCACAACCCCGATGACAAGACAAGCAATTGTTTCATACTTTTGATGTTCTCAAACCTTTTCAACTTTCACGCAATACATGAGCGTGAGCCATGGACATAGCACTATAGGTGGAATAGAATATGGTGGTTGTGGAGAAGACAAGAAGAAGGAGATAGTCTCACATCAACTAGGCGTATCAACGGGATATGGAGATGCCCATCAATAGATATCAATGTGAGTGAGTAGGGATTGCCATGCAATGGATGCACTAGAGCTATAAGTTTATGAAAGCCCAAAAGAAAACTAAGTGGGTGTGCATCCAACTTGCTTGCTCACGAAGACCTAGGGAAATTTGAGGAAGCCCATTATTGGAATATACAAGCCAAGTTCTATAATGAAAAATTCCCACTAGTATATGAAAGTGAAAACATAGGATACTCTCTATCATGAAGATCAAGGTGCTACTTTGAAGCACAAGTGTGGAAAAGGATAGTAACATTACCCCTTCTCTCTTTTCTCTCATTTTTTGTAATTGGATTCTTTTATTTTTCCTCACATGGGGAAATGCTCTAATAATGAAGATCGTCACACTTTTATTTACTTACAACTGAAGAATTACAATTCAATACTTAGAACAAAATATGACTCTATATGAATGCCACCGGTGGTGTACCGGGATGTGCAATGATCTAGCATAGCAAATGACATAAAAAAGGACAAGCCATGTAAACATCATGCTAGCTATCTTACAATCATGCAAAGCAATATGACAATGATGGAGCGTGTCATAATAAAACGGAACGGTGGAAGTTGCATGGCAATATATCTAGGAATGGCTATGGAAATGCCATAATAGGTAGGTATGGTGGGTGTTTTGAGGAAGGTAAAAGGTGGGTGTAAGGCATTGGCGAAAGTTGCTTGGTACTAGAGAGGCCAATGGTGGAAGGGTGAGAGTGTGTATATTCCATGGGCTCAACATTAGTCAGAAAGAACTCACATACTTATTGCAAAAATCTATTAGTCATCAAAACAAAGTACAACGTGCATGCTCCTAGGGGGATAGATTGATAGGAAAAGACTATCACTCGTCCCCGACCGCAACTCATCAGGAAGACAATCAATAAATAAACCATGCTCCACCTTTGTTACATAATGGTTCACCATACGTGCATGCTATGGGAATCACAAACTATAACACAAGTATTTCTACAATCTACAATTACTCACTAGCATGACTCTAATATCACCATCTTTATATCTCAAAACAATCATAAGGAATCAAACTTCTCATAGTATTCAATGCACTTTATATGAAAGTTTTGTTATATCCCTCTTGGATGCCCATCATAATAGGACTGAATTCATAACCAAAGCAAATTACCTTGCTGTTTGGAAAGAATCTCAAAATAATATAAGTGAAGCATGAGAGTTCAATAATTTCTACAAAATAAAGCCACTGCCATGCTCTAAACATATATAAGTAAAGCACTAGAGCAAAATTGCCTAGCTCAAAAGATATAAGTGAAGCTCATAGAGTATTCTAATAAATCACGATTCATGTGTGTCCCTCTCTGTAGCGACCATGATCCGAATGGACCGAAGTCTCTGTGCACCAGTGTCACCCCTGGATCGGTAATGCTGACACGCACAGTACTCGAGGAATTATAACAGAGTTCAATCACATACTTATTACATCGAGTCCTCATAAAGAGTATGATTACACAAAAATATCATGGTTGAAGGCCATATAAACTAAATAACTGCGGAAGCTTTGAAGGCAAATGAGTCCATCAACTCCAACGGCATAGCAGAGTGCAAGACAAAGAACTATCGCACCTTATTCGTCGTCTGAGTAGTCCGCAACATGAGACGTTGCAGCCATGTAGGTCAGCACATTGAATATGCTGGTAGAGTTACACTGTAAAGCAATGACATGCAAGAACTATATCTACATGCAATATTTCGCTGGTGGAGGCTCTAAGTTCATGATTTTGCATAAAGCTAGTTTTTCCCTACAACAAAGGAATAATTTTTATTTAATACTCCCAAGTTGACCAATATTTGATAAGGTAACCCCAACTCAAATCCCAGTTAAAAGTATCATCATTAAACCCAATTCAATTAAATGAAGAGTGATGAGATCAACAATAATATCCAATTCCAGATACTCAAGATGTCCATAACCGGGGACACGGCTAACCATGATTAGTTTATACACTCTGCAGAGGTTTGCACACTTTTCCCCACAAGACTCGACCGCACCCATGATCGGATGATCGAGACATAGTCTTTTTGAAGCACTTACTCTCTACTCCGGGCAGACCGGTACACCTACTTTCCCCTACATCTGCTAGTCCACCTCTTCGAGAGCTCATGCAACTTACTCAACTATGCCAGAGCCCATAATGGCTTGTGGCTGCACAGGGAAGTTTCTAGTTATGAAATATCATATGATCCCTTTGAGCCTGGGTGGCGAACCAAAGGAAAAATCGCATGGGTACTCCAAGATTTCCCTAAATAGACAACACTGGGTTCCCAGGTGCCTCAACCAATCCACCCAGATGTGTATTAAAGTTGCCACCTTAATGTTATCCAAGATTAATAACTCTCAAAACTTCCACGTGTGAATCGCGATCCAATCCCCGTCTACGAGCATGGCTAAGCATTAAATAAGCATAAGTATATTCCCTAGGTGATCAAAAGGTATTAGGTTCCTACCTCAAACACTACAACCAAACCACATGTTCCAATCCTAATCACGCAAATATTTGAAGGGGTAATACTAATGCATAGTAAAAACTGGTATAGAAGAGTATGATCAAAGTGTAACTTGCCTTGCTGATGGTCTGCAAACTCTAGAGATTTGTAGTAACAAGCTTCGCACTCCGGGTAATCTAGCATAGACAAACAGTAGCATACATCAGCAATCACTCAAACGAAACAACGAGAAACCAAGAAAATATCCAAATCAAACACGAAATAAGCAAACAGCCGGTCAGTTCTTACCGGTTCAACGAGAAAGACCGACGGCGGTGAGATCCGATCGGTGATGGCATCGGGTGGCGGTGGCGGCGGCTCCTGCGGTGGCGCGGGGTGGCGGCGACGGCGTGCGGCGACGATGGTGTGGGGTGCTGCAGCGACGGCTAGAGGCGACGTTGTGCGGCGGCAGAGTTGCGGCGGCGGCCGCTGCTGCTGCGGCTGCGGGAGGCGAGGCGAGGCGAGGTGGAGGAGGCGGCGGTGGCGGCGTATATAAAGGGGCAGGGGGAGGCCCTTGCTTGCGCGAGGGGGCACTGGGCGAGGCTGACCCGGACTCCTCGCTGGAGCCCGGCGTCCTCACGGGAGGCGAAGGCGGCGCAGGGCGGATGGGCCGGCTGGGTTTCGGCCCAGTCGGTCCGAGAAGTTTCTTTAAAAAAACAATTACGCCGCGAAAGAAAAATCCTAAATAAAAAATCTAAAAATTCCAGAAACAATTTTCACTCTCCAAATCTAATATTTAGGACATGATGAACATTTTTCTGGACTAAAATACAATTTTCAAAAAAGCCATTTTTTCTAATTCAAATAAAATACCAATAAAATAATAATTTGATTTTAAAATTCTTTCTCCAATATTTCCCTGACGTTGAAGAAGTCATATTATCTTCTCTCGTGTATTTTTAATATTAGAAATAATTAGAGAAAAAATATTAAAATCAAATTGATCCACTCTTCAAATTTGAAATAAATTCAAATATTAATTTTGTGAAACCTCCAACTCTCTCCTTGGGTCCTTGAGTTGCTTAAGATTTCTAGGATCACAACAAATGCAAAAATAAATATGATATGCATATGATGATCTATGTATAACATCCAAATTGAAAATTGGGATGTTACACTCTCAAAAGGTGTGTGCAGCAAGGATGATTGTGGTAAACTAAAAATTAAAGACTCATATCATACAAGACGCTCCAAGCAAAACACATATCATGTGGTGAATAAAAATATAGCCTGAAGTAAATTTACTGATAGACGAAAAAGGGGATGCCATCCGGGACATCCCCAAGCTTAGGCTCTTGGTTGTCCTTGAATATTACCTTGGGTTGCCTTGGGCATCCCCGAGCTTAGGCTCTTGCCACTCCTTATTCCATAGTCCATCAAAGCTTTACCCAAAACTTAAAAACTTCACAACACAAAACTCGACAGAAAATCTCATGAGATCCGTTAGTATAAAAAATAAAATCACCACTTTTGGTACTGTTATGAACTCATTCTTTATTTATATGGGTGTAATATCTACTGCATTCCAACTTCTCCATGGTTCAAACCCCCCGGTACTACCCATAGATTCATCAAAATAAGCAAACAACACACAGAAAACAGAATTTATCAAAAATAGAATAGCCTTTAGTAATATGTAAACTTCGAATACTTTTGTAACTCCAATTTTTTTGAAAAATTAGGATAACCTGGGAAATTTGTATACCAATCTTGTTCAAAAGGAATCAGATCAAAATCACGCTTCTGTAAAAAATAGAAATTATTTTCCTGGGCGCAAAAATTTCTGTTTTTCAGCGAGGTCAAATCAATTATCACCGTAAGCTATCCCAAAGATCTTACTTGGCACAAACACTAATTAAAACACAAAAACACATCTAAGGAGAGGCTAGATGAATTATTTATTGAAAAACAAAACCAAAAAAGCAAGAACAAAAATAAAATTGAGTTGCCTCCCAACAAGCGCTATTGTTTAATGCCCTATTAGCTAGGCATAAATGTTGGAGAACGTTGCATGAAATAAAAAATTTCCTACTTTCACCAAGATCAATCTAGGAGTTCATTCAGCAACGAGAGAGAGGAGTGCATCTACATACCCTCGTAGATCGCGAGCAGAAGCGTTCAAGAGAACGGGGTTGAGGGAGTCGTACTCGTCGTGATCCAAATCACCGGAGATCCTAGCGCCGAACGGACGGCACCTCCGTGTTCAACACACGTACGATCAGCGTGACGTCTCCTCCTTCTTGATCCAGCAAGGGGGAAGGAGAGGTTGATGAAGATCCAGCAGCACGACAGCGTGGTGGTGGATGCAGCAGGGATCCCGGCAGGGCTTCGCCAAGCGTCTGCGGGAGGGAGAGGTGTAGCAAGGGGGAAGGGAGGCGCCAAGTGCAAGGGTGCGGCTGCCCTCCCTCCCCCCTCTTTATATAGGGTCCCCAGGGGGGCGCCGGCCCTGGAGATGGGATCTCCAAGGGGGGGGCGGCCAGGGGGGAGGCTTGCCCCCCAAGGCAAGTGGAGGCGCCCCCCCACCCTAGGGTTTCCAACCCTAGGCGCAGGGGGGGCAAAGGGGGCGCACCAGCCCACCAGGGGCTTGTCCCCTCCCCACTTCAGCCCACGGGGCCCTCCGGGATAGGTGGCCCCACCCGGTGGACCCCCAGGACCCTTTCGGTGGTCACGGTACAATACCGGTGACCCCCGAAACTTTCCCGATGGCCGAAACTGCACTTCCTATATATAATTCTTCACCTTCGGACCAATCTGGAACTCCTCGTGACGTCCAGGATCTCATCCGGGACTCTGAACAACTTTCGGGTTACTGCATATTCATATCTCTACAACCCTAGCGTCACCGAACCTTAAGTGTGTAGACCCTACGGGTTCGGGAGACATGCAGACATGACCGAGACGCCTCTCCGGTCAATAACCAATAGTGGGATCTGGATACCCATGTTGGCTCCCACATGCTCCTCGATGATCTCATCGGATGAACCACGATGTCGAGGATTCAATCAATCCCGTATACAATTCCCTTTGTCAATTGGTACGTTACTTGCCCGAGACTCGATCGTTGGTATCCCAATACCTCGTTCAGTCTCGTTACCGGCAAGTCACTTTACTCGTACCGTAATGCATGATCCCGTGACCAGACACTTGGTCACATTGAGCTCATTATGATGATGCATTACCGAATGGGCCCAGAGATACCTCTCCGTCATACGGAGTGACAAATCCCAGTCTCGATTCGTGCCAACCCAACAGACACTTTCGGAGATACCCGTAGTGCACCTTTATAGCCACCCAGTTACATTGTGACGTTTAGCACACCCAAAGCACTCCTACGGTTTACGGGAGTTGCACAATCTCATGGCCTAAGGAAATGATACTTGACATTTGGAAAAGCTCTAGCGAAACGAACTACACGATCTTTGTGCTATGCTTAGGATTGGGTCTTGTCCATCACATCATTCTCCTAATGATGTGATCCCGTTATCAATGACATCCAATGTCCATAGTCAGGAAACCATGACTATCTGTTGATCAACGAGCTAGTCAACTAGAGGCTTACTAGGGACTTGTTGTGGTCTATGTATTCACACACGTATTACGATTTCCGGATAATACGATTATAGCATGAACAATAGACAATTATCATGAATGAAGAAATATAATAATAACCATTTTATTATTGCCTCTAGGGCATATTTCCAACAATAAAAACATAGATCTAGGTGTTGTCATCTTTGGTATGCAATCCATAAGTAGATCATAATAGATTCATAAGGCAACTTAATTTTATTTCTAGGAAAGTGTTCCATGCCTTTCCTTAACAGAAATTGAAATCTAATGTTTCCTCTTTCATATCAATAATTGCACCAATCATTCTAAGGAAAGGTCTACCAAGAATAATAGGACATGTAGGACTGCAATCTATATCTACGGGCACATAATTCCTATTTGCAACAATAAAAACATCATTAATTATTCCCATAGGTTTCTTAATAGTGGAATCCGCAAGATGCAAATTTAAAGAACAATCATCAAATTCACGAAAACCTAACACATCACATAAAGTTTTTGGAATCATGGAAACGCTAGCACCGAAATCACACAAAGCATGGCAATTATAATCTTTAATCTTAATCTTAATAGTCGGTTCCCACTCATCATAAAGTTTCCTAAGGATAGAAGCTTCCAATTCAAGCTTTTCTTCAAAAGATTTCATAGCATCAACGATATGTTTAGTAAAAGATTTATTTTGATTATAAGCATGAGGAGGATTCAACATGGATTGCAACAAGGAAATACAATCTAGTAAAGAACAATTATTGTAATTAAGTTCCTTGAAATCGAAAAGAGTGTGTTCATCGCTACTTAAAGTTTTGACCTCTCTAATCCCACTTTTATCAATTTTTGCATCAAGATCTATAAACTCCAAATTATTGGGATGCCTTTTAACTAAAGTTGACTCATATCCAGTCCCATATTTATCAAGATTTATATTGGAAAACAAATATTCAATAGGAGTCACATCAATCACTTTAATATCTTCATCATTATTCTCACATAAACTAGAAGGACACGCTTTTACAAACCAATCTCGCTTAGCACGCATCTTAGCGGTTCTTTCTTTGCACTCATCAATGGAAATTCTCATAGCTTTTAGAGATTCATTAATATCATGCTTGGGTGTAATAGATCTAATTTTTAAAGAATCAATGTCAAGAGAACTCATAAATTCTTCAAACAAAGCACTAAAATTCTTTTGTGAACTCATAAATTCTTAAGTACTATTCTCAAGATCGGAGGGCATCTTATTATAATTTCCATAAGAATTGTTGTAGTAATTACCATAATTATTAGAGGAATTACTAGGGAGGGGCCTAGGATTTAAATTACCCCTATACGCGTTATTACCAAAATTGTTCCTACCAACAAAATTCACATCCATAGATTCATTATTATTTTCAATAAAAGTGGACAAAGGCATATCATTACGATCAATAGAAGCACCCTTGCTAGCAAAAAATTTCATAGGTTCATCCATCTTTCCACTCAAAACATTAATCTCTTCAATCGCATGCACTTTTTTTACTATGGAAGATCTTTCAGTATGACATTGAGAATAATTAACCATAATACTATCTAGGAGTTTAGTAGCTTCTCCTAAAGTAATTTCCATAAAAGTACCTCCTGCGGCCGAATCTAAAAGATTTCTAGAAGCATAATTCAATCCGGCATAAAATGTTTGTATGATCATCCACAAGTTTAAACCATGAGTAGGGCAATTTCGTATCATCAATTTCATCCTTTCCCTGCAACATGTTCGTGGTCAAGTTGCTTAAAATTCATAATATCATTCTTAAGGGAGATGATCTTAGCGGGAGGAAAATACTTGGAAATAAAGCATCTTTACACTTATTCCATGAATCAATACTATTTTTAGGCAAAGAAGAAAACCAAGTTTTAGCACGATCTCGTAGTGAGAACGGAAATAGCTTTAATTTAACAATATCATTATCCACATCTTTACTCTTTTGCATATCACACAACTCAACAAAATTATTTAGATGGGACGCGGCATCTTCAGTAGGAAAGCCAGAGAATTGATCTTTCATAACAAGATTCAGCGAAGCGGCATTAATTTCATAAGATACCGCACAAGTGGCTGGAGCAATCGGAGTACTAATAAAATCATTATTATTAGAATTGGAAAAGTCACACAAATTGGTATCCTCTTGAGCCATCGTGACAAAGAAAGCAATCTAACACACGAGCAAACAAAAAGAAAGCGAAAAGATGAATGGAAGAAGGGTGAATAAAAAGGCAAATCTTTTTGAAAATCGTTTTAGAAGTGGGGGAGAGGAAAACGAAAGGTGAATGGCGAATAATGTAATGCAAGAGATGAGAGTTTATGATGGGTACTTGGTAGGCTTAACGTAGATCTCCCCGGCAACGGCGCCAGAAATTCTTCCTGCTACATCTTGAGCTTGCGTTGTTTTTTCCCTTGAAAATGAAATGGTGATGTGACACAGTAGAGATAAGTATTTCCCTCAGTTAAGAACCAAGGTATCAATCCAATAGGAGAAACGTGCAAGCCCCCAATAGATGCACCTGCACAAACAATCAAACACTTGCACCCAATGCGATAAAGGGGTTGTCAATCCCTTCACGGTCACTTGCAAAGGTGAGATCTGATAGAGATAGATAGAACTAAACAAAGATAAAATATTTTTGGGTTTTTTGGTTTATAGATCTGGAAATAAAATGTTGCAAAATAGTAAATCAGAAATTAATATAATGGAAAATAGACCCGGGGGCCATAGGTTTCACTAGAGGCTTCTCTCATTGTAGCGATCAGACCTCAAACGGTCAAGTCTCTCTGCATCAGTTTCATCCCTAGATCGGTAATGCTGGCCGAGTGGGTCCAGAGATACCTCTCCATCATACGGAGTGACAAATCCCAGTCTCAATTCGTGCCAACCCAACAGACACTTTCGGAGATACCCGTAGTGCACCTTTATAGCCACCCAGTTATGTTGTGACGTTTGGCACACCCAAAGCACTCCTATGGTATCCGGGAGTTGCACAATCTCATGGTCTAAGAAAATGATACTTGACATTTGGAAAATCTCTAGCTAAACGAACTAGACGATCTTTGTGCTATGCTTAGGATTGGGTCTTGTCCATCACATCATTCTCCTAATGATGTGATCCCGTTATCAATGACATCCAATGTCCATAGTCAGGAAACCATGACTATTTGTTGATCAACGAGCTAGTCAACTAGAGGCTTACTAGGGACTTGTTGTGGTCTATGTATTCACACACGTATTACGATTTCCGGATAATGCGATTATAGCATGAACAATAGACAATTATCATGAATAAAGAAATATAATAATAACCATTTTATTATTGCCTCTAGGGCATATTTCCAACAGTCTCCCACTTGCACTAGAGTCAATAATCTAGTTACATTGTGATGTATCGAACACCCATTGCGTCCTGGTGTTGATCATGTTTTGCTCTAGGGAGAGGTTTAGTCAGCGGATCTGCTACATTCAGGTCTGTATGTACTTTACAAATATCTATGTCTCCATCTTGAACATTTTCACGAATGGAGTTGAAGTGACGCTTGATGTGCCTGGTCTTGTTGTGAAACCTAGGCTCCTTGGCAAGTGCAATAGCTCCAGTGTTGTCACAGAAGAGTGTAATCGGCCCCGACGCATTGGGTATGACTCCTAGGTCGGTGATGAACTCCTTCACCCAGATTGCTTCATGTGCTGCCTCTGAGGCTGCCATGTACTCCGCTTCACATGTAGATCCCGCCACAACACTCTGCTTGCAACTGCACCAGCTCACTGCCCCACCATTCAAAATATACACGTATCCGGTTTGTGACTTCGAGTCATCCAGATCTGTGTCGAAGCTAGCGTCGACGTAACCCTTTACGACGAGCTCTTCGTCACCTCCATATACGAGAAACATGTCCTTAGTCCTTTTCAGGTACTTAAGGATGTTCTTGACCGCTGTCCAGTGTTCCATGCCGGGATTACTTTGGTACCTTCCTACCAAACTTACGGCAAGGTTTACATCAGGTCTGGTACAGGTCATGGCAGACATGATAGACCCTATGGCTAAGGCATAGGGACGACACTCATCTTTTCTCTATCTTCTGCCGTGGTCGGGCATTGAGCTGAGCTCAATTTCACACCTTGCAACACAGGCAAGAACCCCTTCTTGGATTGATCCATATTGAACTTCTTCAATATCTTATCAAGGTATGTGCTTTGTGAAAGACCTATGAGGCGTCTTGATCTATCTCTATATATTTTGATGCCTAATATGTAAGCAGCTTCTCCAAGGTCCTTCATTGAAAAACACTTATTCAAGTAGGTCTTTATGCTGTCCAAGAGTTCTATATCATTTCCCATCAAAAGTATGTCATCCACATATAATATGAGAAATGCTATAGAGCTCCCACTCACTTTCTTGTAAATGTAGGCTTCTCCATAAGTCTGCATAAACCCAAATGCTTTAATCATCTCATTAAAGCGAATGTTCCAACTCCGAGATGCTTGCACCGGCCCATAGATGGAGCGTTGGAGCTTGCATACCTTGTTAGCATTCTTAGGGTCGACAAAACCTTCTGGCTGCATCATATACAGTTCTTCCTTAAGGTGACCGTTAAGGAATGCCGTTTTGACGTCCATTTTCCATATCTCATAATCATAGTATGCGACAATTGCTAACATGATTCGGATGGATTTCAGCTTCGCTACGGGAGAGAATGTCTCGTTGTAGTCAATCCCTTGAACTTGTCGATAACCCTTAGCGACAAGTCGAGCTTTATATATGGTAACATTACCATCCGCGTCCGTCTTCTTCTTAAAGATCCATTTGTTTTCTATTGCTCGCGGATCATCGGGCAAGTCTGTCAAAGTCCACACTTTGTTTTCATACATGGATCCTATCTCGGATTGCATGGCTTCAAGCCATTTGTTGGAATCTGGGCCCGCCATTGCTTCTTCATAGTTCGAAGGTTCACCGTTGTCTAACAACATGATTTCTAAGACAGGGTTGTCGTACCACTCTGGTGCGGAACGTGTCCTTGTGGACCTTCGAAGTTCAGTAAGAGCTTGATCTGAAGTATCTTGATCATCATCATTAACCTCCTCTCTTGTCGGTGCAGGCACCATAGGAACATCTTCCTGAGCTGCGCTACTTACCGGTTCAAGAGGTAGTACTTCATCAAGTTCCACTTTCTTCCCACTTAATTCTTTCGAGAGAAACTCTTTCTCCAGAAAGGACCCGTTCTTGGCAACAAAGATCTTGCCCTCGGATCTTAAGTAGAAAGTATACCCAATGGTTTCCTTAGGGTATCCTATGAAGACGCATTTTTCCGACTTGGGTTCGAGCTTCTCAGGTTGAAGTTTCTTGACATAAGCATCGCATCCCCAAACTTTTAGAAACGACAGCCTAGGTTTCTTCCCAAACCATAATTCATACGGTGTCGTCCAAACGGATTTAGACGGTGCCCTATTTAAAGTGAATGTAGCTGTATCTAGAGTGTATCCCCAAAATGATAGCGGTAAATCGGTAAGTGACATCATAGATCGCACCATATCCAATAGAGTGCGATTACGACGTTCGGACACACCATTTCGCTGAGGTGTTCCAGGCGGCGTGAGTTGTGAAACGATTCCACATTTCCTTAAGTGCGTACCAAATTCGTGACTTCAATATTCACCCCCACGATCTGATCGTAAGAACTTTATCTTTCGGTCACGTTGATTCTCTACCTCATTCTGAAATTCCTTGAACTTTTCAAAGGTCTCAGACTTGTGTTTCATCAAGTAGACATACCCATATCTACTCAAGTCATCAGTGAGAGTGAGAACATAACGATATCATCCGCGAGCCTCAACGCTCATTGGATCGCACACATCAGTATGTATGATTTCCAATAAGTTGGTTGCTCGCTCCATTATTCCGGAGAACGGAGTCTTGGTCATCTTTCCCATGAGGCATGGCTCGCATGTGTCAAATGATTCATAATCTAGAGACTCTAAAAGTCCATCAGCATGGAGCTTCTTCATGCGCTTGACACCAATGTGACCAAGGCGGCAGTGCCACAAGTATGTGGGACTACCGTTATCAACTTTACATCTTTTAGTATTCACACTATGAGTATGTGTAACATTATGCTCTAGATTCATTAAGAATAAACCATTCACCAGCGGGGCATGACCATAAAACATATCACTCATATAAATAGAACAACCATTATTCTCGGATTTAAATGAGTAGCCATCTCGAATTAAACGAAATCCTGATACAATGTTCATGCTCAAAGCTGGTACTAAATAACAATTATTGAGGTTCAAAACTAATCCCATAGGTAAATGTAGAGGTAGCGTGCCGACGGCGATCACATCGACCTTGGAACCATTCCCGATGCGCATCGTCACCTCGTCCTTCGCCAGTCTCCGCTTATTCCGCAGCTCCTGCTTTGAGTTACAAATATGAGCAACCGCACCGGTATCAAATACCCAGGAGCTACTACGAGCACTGGTAAGGTACACATCAATTACATGTATATCACATATACCTTTGGTTTTGCCGGCCTTCTTGTCCGCTAAGTACTTGGGGCAGTTCTGCTTCCAGTGTCCGCTTCCCTTGCAATAAAAGCACTCAGTCTCATGCTTGGGTCCATTGCTTGACTTCTTCCTGGCAACTGGCTTACCAGGCGCGGCAACTTCCTTGCCGTCCTTCTTGAAGTTCTTCTTACCCTTGCCCTTCTTGAACTTAGTGGTTTTATTCACCATCAACACTTGATGTTCCTGTTTGATCTCCACCTCCGCTGATTTCAGCATTGAATATACCTCAGGAATGGTCTTTTCCATCCCCTGCATATTGAAGTTCATCACAAAGCTCTTGTAGCTTGGTGGGAGCGACTGGAGGATTCTGTCGACCACCGTGTCATCCAGGAGATTAACTCCCAGTTGAGATAAGTGGTTGTGCAACCCAGACATTTTGAGTATGTGCTTGCTGACAGAACCATTCTCCTCCATCTTACAATTGTAGAACTTGTCGGAGACTTCATATCTCTCGACCCGGGCGTGAGCTTGGAAAACCATTTTCAGCTCTTGGAACATCTCATATGCTCCGTGCTGCTCAAAACGCTTTTGGAGCCCTGGTTCTAAGCTATAAAGCATGCCGCACTGAACCAGGGAGTAATCATCACTATGCGACTGCCAGGCATTCATAACGTCTTGAGTTGCTGGGAAAACGGGTGCTTCACCTAGTGGTGCATCTAGGAAATATGCTTTCTTGGCAGCTATGAGGATGATCCTCAAGTTCCGGACCCAGTCCGTATAGTTGTTGCCATCGTCTTTCAGTTTGGTTTTCTCTAGGAACGCGTTGAAGTTGAGGGCAACATTAGCGTGGGCCATTTGATCCAAGACATATTGCAAAGATTTTAGACTAAGTTCATGATAATTAAGTTCATCTAATCAAATAATGAACTCCCACTCACATAGACATCCCTCTAGTCATCTAAGTGATCCATGATCCGAGTCAACTAGGCCGTGTCCGATCATCACGTGAGACGGACTAGTCATCATCGGTGAACATCTTCATGTTGATCGTATCTTCTATATGACTCATGTTCGACCTTTCGGTCTTCCGTGTTCCAAGGCCATGTCTGTACATGCTAGGCTCGTCAAGTCAACCTAAGTGTATTGCGTGTGTAAATCTGGCTTACACCCGTTGTATTCGAACGTTAGGATCTATCACACCCGATCATCACGTGGTGCTTCGAAACAACGAACGTTCGCAACGGTGCACAGTTAGGGGGAACACTTTTCTTGAAATTATTATGAGGGATCATCTTATTTACTACCGTCGTTCTAAGTAAACAAGATGAAAAACATGATAAACATCACATGCAATCAAATAGTGACATGATATTGCCAATATCATATTGCTCCTTTGATCTCCATCTTCGGGGTGCCAAGATCATCTTCGTCACCGGCATGACACCATGATCTCCATCATCATGTCTTCATGAAGTTGTCACGCCAACGACTACTTCTACTTCTATGGCTAACGCGTTTAGCAATAAAGTAAAGTAATATACATGGCGTTCTTCAATGACACGCAGGTCATACAAAAAATAAAGACAACTCCTATGGCTCCTGCCGGTTGTCATATTCATCGACATGCAAGTCGTGATTCCTATTACAAGAACATGATCATCTCATACATCACATATATCATTCGTCACATCCTTTGGCCATATCACATCACAAAACACTTGCTGCAAAAACAAGTTAGACGTCCTCTAATTGTTGTTGCAAGTTTTTACGTGGCTTCTATAGGTGATCTAGCAAGAACGTTTTCTTACCTACATTAAAGCCACAATGTGATTTGCCAACTTCTATTTACCCTTCATAAGGACCCTTTTCATCGAATCCGCTCCAACTAAAGTGGGAGAGACAGACACCCGCTAGCCACCTTATGCAACTAGTGCATGTTAGTCGGTGGAACCTGTCTCACGTAAGCGTACGTGTAAGGTAGGTCCGGGCCGCTTCATCCCACAATACCGCTGAAGCAAAATAAGACTAGTAGTGGCAACAAAGTTGACAACATCTACGCCCACAACAAATTGTGTTCTACTCGTGCAAAGAGAACTACGCATAGACCTAGCTCATGATGCCACTGTTGGAGAACGTTGCATGAAATAAAAAAATTTCTACGTTCACCAAGATCAATCTAGGAGTTCATCCAGCAACGAGAGAGAGGAGTGCATCTACATACCCTTGTAGATCGCGAGCAGAAGCGTTCAAGAGAACGGGGTTGAGGGAGTCGTACTCGTCCTGATCCAAATCACCGGAGATCCTAGCGCCGAACGGACGGCACCTCCGCGTTCAACACACGTACGGTCAGCGTGACGTCTCCTCCTTCTTGATCCAGCAAGGGGGAAGGAGAGGTTGATGAAGATCCAGCAGCACGACGGCGTGGTGGTGGATGCAGCAGGGATCCCGGCAGGGCTTCGCCAAGCGTCTGTGGGAGGGAGAGGTGTAGCAAGGGGCAAGGGAGGCGCCAAGTGCAAGGGTGCGGCTGCCCTCCCTCCCCCTCTCTTTATATAGGGTCCCCAGGGGGGCGCAGCCCTGGAGATGGGATCTCCAAGGGGGGTGGGGGCTAGGGGGGAGGCACCCCCCCACCCTAGGGTTTCCAACCCTAGGCGCAGGGGGGGCAAAGGGGGGTGCACAAGCCACCAGGGGCTGTTACCCTCCCCACTTCAGCCCACGAGGCCCTCCGGGATAGGTGGCCCCACCCGGTGGACCCCCGGGACCCTTCCGGTGGTCCCGGTACAATACCGGTGACCCCCGAAACTTTCTCGATGGCCGAAACTGCACTTCCTATATATAATTCTTCACCTCCGGACCATTCCGGAACTCCTCGTGACATCCAGGATCTCATCCGGGACTCAGAACATCTTTCGGGTTACTGCATATTCATATCTCTACAACCCTAGCGTCATCGAACCTTAAGTGTGTAGACCCTATGGGTTCGAGAGACATGCAGACATGACCGAGACGCCTCTCCGGTCAATAACCAACAGCGGGATCTAGATACCCATGTTGGCTCCCACATGCTCCTCGATGACCTCATCGGATGAACCACGATGTCGAGGATTCAATCAATCCCGTATACAATTCCCTTTGTCAATTGGTACGTTACTTGCCCGAGACTCGATCGTCGGTATCCCAATACCTCGTTCAGTCTCGTTACCGGCAAGTCACTTTACTCGTACCGTAATGCATGATCCTGTGACCAGACACATGGTCACATTGAGCTCATTATGATGATGCGTTACCGAGTGGGCCCAGAGATACCTCTCCGTCATACGGAGTGACAAATCCCAGTCTCGATTGGTGCCAACCCAACAGACACTTTCGGAGATACCCGTAGTGCACCTTTATAGCCACCTAGTTACGTTGTGACGTTTGGCACACCCAAAGCACTCCTATGGTATCTGGGAGTTGCACAATCTCATGGTCTAAGGAAATGATACTTGACATTTGGAAAAGCTCTAGCGAAACGAACTACACGATCTTTGTGCTATGCTTAGGATTGGGTCTTGTCCATCACATCATTCTCCTAATGATGTGATCCCGTTATCAATGACATCCAATGTCCATAGTCAGGAAACCACGACTATCTGTTTATCAACGAGCTAGTCAACTAGAGGCTTACTAGGGACTTGTTGTGGTCTATGTATTCACACACGTATTACGATTTCCGGATAATACGATTATAGCATGAACAATAGACAATTATCATGAATGAAGAAATATAATAATAACCATTTTATTATTGCCTCTAGGGCATATTTCCAACAATAAAAACATAGATCTAGGTGTTGTCATCTTTGGTATGCAATCCATAAGTAGATCATAATAGATTCATAAGGCAACTTAATTTTCTTTCTAGGAAAGTGTTCCATGCCTTTCCTTAACAGAAATTGAAATCTAATGTTTCCTTCTTTCATATCAATAATTGCACCAATCGTTCTAAGGAAAGGTCTACCAAGAATAATAGGACATGTAGGGCTGCAATCTATATCTACGAGCACATAATTCCTATTTGCAACAATAAAAATATCATTAATTATTCCCATAGGTTTCTTAATAGTGGAATCCGCAAGATGCAAATTTAAAGAACAATCATCAAATTCACGAAAACCTAACACATCACATGAAGTTTTTGGAATCATGGAAACGCTAGCACCCAAATCACACAAAGCATGGCAATTATAATCTTTAATCTTAATCTTAATAGTCGGTTCCCACTCATCATAAAGTTTCTTAAGGATAAAAGCTTCCAATACAAGCTTTTCTTCAAAAGATTTCATAGCATCAACGATATGTTTAGTAAAAGATTTATTTTGATTATAAGCATGAGGAGGATTCAACATGGATTGCAACAAGGAAATACAATCTAGTAAAGAACAATTATGGTAATTAAGTTCCTTGAAATCGAAAAGAGTGTGTTCATCGCTACTTAAAGTTTTGACCTCTCTAATCCCACCTTTATCAATTTTTGCATCAAGATCTATAAACTCCAAATTATTGGGATGCCTTTTAACTAAAGTTGACTCATATCCAGTCCCATATTTATCAAGATTTATATTGGAAAACAAATATTCAATAGGAGTCACATCAATCACTTTAATATCTTCATCATTATTCTCACATAAACTAGAAGGACACGCTTTTACAAACCAATCTCGCTTAGCATGCATCCTAGCGGTTCTTTCTTTGCACTCATCAATGGAAATTCTCATAGAGATTCATTAATATCATGCTTGGGTGTAATAGATCTAATTTTTAAAGAATCAATGTCAAGAGAACTCATAAATTCTTCAACCAAAGCACTGAAATTCTTTTGTGGACTCATAAATTCTTTAATACTATTCTCAAGATCGGAGGGCATCTTATTATAATTTCCATAAGAATTGTTGTAGTAATTACCATAATTATTAGATGAATTACTAGGGAACGGCCTAGGATTAAAATTACCTCTATACGCGCTATTACCAAAATTGTTCCTACCAACAAAATTCACATCCATAGATTCATTATTATTGTCAATCAAAGTGGACAAAGGCATATCATTACGATCAATAGAAGCACTCTTGCTAGCAAACAGTTTCATAAGTTCATCCATCTTTCCACTCAAAACATTAATCTCTTCAATCGCATGCACTTTTTAACTAGTGGAAGATCTTTCAGTATGACATTGAGAATAATTAACCATAATACTATCTAGGAGTTTAGTAGCTTCTCCTAAAGTAATTTCCATAAAAGTACCTCCCGCGGCCGAATCTAAAAGATTTCTAGAAGCAAAATTCAATCTGGCATAAAATGTTTGTATGATCATCCACAAGTTTAAACCATGAGTAGGGCAATTTCGTATCATCAACTTCATCCTTTCCCTGCAACATGTTCATGGTCAAGTTGCTTAAAATTCATAATATCATTCTTAAGGGAGATGATCTTAGCGGGAGGAAAATACTTGGAAATAAAGCATCTTTACACTTATTCCATGAATCAATACTATTTTTAGGCAAAGAAGAAAACCAAGTCTTAGCACGTTCTCGTAGTGAGAACAGAAATAGCTTTAATTTAACAATATCATTATCCACATCTTTACTCTTTTGCATATCACACAACTCAATGAAATTATTTAGATGGGACGCGGCATCTTCACTAGGAAAGTCAGAGAATTGATCTTTCATAACAAGAGTCAGCAAAGCGGCATTAATTTCATAAGATACCGCACAAGTGACGGGAGCAATCGGAGTACTATTAAAATCATTATTATTAGAATTGGAAAAGTCACACAATTTGGTATCCTCTTGAGCCATCGTGACAAAGAAAGCAATTTAACACACGAGCAAACAAAAAGAAAGCGAAAAGATGAATGGAAGAAGGGCGAATAAAAAGGCAAATCTTTTCAAAAATCATTTTAGAAGTGGGGGAGAGGAAAACGAAAGGCGAATGGCGAATAATGTAATGCAAGAGATGAGAGTTTATGATGGGTACTTGGTAGGCTTGATGTAGATCTCCCCGGCAACGGCGCCAGAAATTCTTCCTGCTACATCTCTAGCTTGCGTTGTTTTTTCCCTTGAAAAGGAAATGGTGATGCAGCACAGTAGAGATAAGTATTTCCCTAAGTTAAGAACCAAGGTATCAATCCAGTAGGAGAAATGTGCAAGTCCCCAATAGATGCACCTGCACAAACAATCAAACACTTGCACCAAATGCGATAAAGGGGTTGTCAATCCCTTCACGGTCACTTGCAAAGGTGAGATCTGATAGAGATAGATAGAACTAAACAAAGATAAAATATTTTTGGGTTTTTTGGTTTATAGATCTAGAAATAAAATGTTGCAAAATAGTAAATCGGAAATTAATATGATGGAAAATAGACCCGGGGGCCATAGGTTTCACTAGAGGCTTCTCTCATTGTAGCGATCAGACCTCAAACGGTCAAGTCTCTCTGCATCAGTTTCATCCCTAGATCGGTAATGCTGACACGCACAGTACTCGAGGAATTGTAACAGAGTTTCAATCACACACATATTACATCGAGTCCTCATAAAGAGTATTATTACATAAATAAATCATGGCTGAAGGCCATCTAAACTAGATAACAGCGGAAGGCTTCGAAGGTAAATGAGTCCATCTACTCCAATGGCATAGGTGAATGCAAAACAATGACCTATCGCACCTTATTCGTCGTCTGAGTAGTCTGCAACATAAGACGTTGCAGCCCGAAACGGGTCAGCACATGGAATATGCTGGCATAGTTACACTGTAAAGCAATGATAATGCAAAGACTATATCTACATGCAAAATTTGGCTGGTGGAGGTTCTAAGTTTCATGGTTTTTCATAAAGCTAGTTTTCCCCTACAACAAAGGAATAAAATTTATTTAACTACTCCCATGTTGCCCATTATTTGAGAAGGTAACCCCAACTCAAATCCCAATTAAAAGTATCATCATTAACCCAACATCAAAATAAATTAGAGTAACATGATGAGATCACATCAATAGATTCAAGTACTAGATACTCAAGATGTCCATAACCGGGAACACGGCTAACCATGATTAGTTTATACACTCTGCAGAGGTTTGCGCACTTTTCCCCACAAGACTCGACCGCATCCATGATCGGATGATTGAGACATAGCACTTCCGAAGCATTAACTCTCTAGTCCGGGTAGACAGTACCACCTACAACCCTCTACATCTGCTAGTCTACCTCTTCAAGAGCTCGTGCAACTTACTCAACTATGCCAGAGCCCATAATGCCTTGTGGCTGCACATGGAAGTTTCTAACATGAATATTCTTATGATCCCTTTGAGCCTGGGTGGCATTCCATAGGATAAGCACATGGTAACCCCGAGATTTCCAAAAACAGGCAACACTGGGTTTCCCCAGGTGCCTCAACCAATCCACCCAGATGTGTATTTAAATTGTCACCTTAATGTTATCCAATTGAAATAACTCTCAAACTTCCATGTGTGAATCAAGATCCAATACCCGTCTACGAGCATGGCTAAGCAATAATCAGCATAACGTATATTCCCAGGGTGATCAAAAGGTATTAGGTTCCTACCTCAAACACTACAACCAAAACCACATGTTCCCAATCCTACCAATGCAAATATTTGTGGGGCAGAACTAATGCACAGTAAAACTGGGTATAAAGAGTATGATCAAAGTGTAACTTGCCTTACTGACAATCTGCAAACTCTAGAGATTCGTAGTAACCAGCTTCGCACTCTGGGTAATCTAGCATAGACAAACAATAGCATTCATAAGCAACCACTCAAACAAAACACGAGAAAACTCGGAAAAAGATCCAAATCGAACACGAAACAAGCAACAGCTTAAACTAACAAGAGTGAAAACCTAACAGCAATATTAACATGTGAATTAGATCTTAACAGAAAGTACATGTGATTAGCTACATTTTGGAAAAAGATTGAGCTCAAACGGAGCAACGAAACTCAAAATACGAACGGAACAAGATCATTTACTAATCTGGACTAAAGTCAAATTTTACCGTACCAAAATCATGTTCAAGTTGATTAACTGGAAAAAGGGCTTCGAGACGAAGATTTTGGACGAAGATTTTGGTTTCATCTAATTTGGATAAACGGGTAAAAAAGTTATACTAGTTTAAAGGTCAGGGGCTGAATCGCGATAAAAATAATCGCGGGTAACTCCCTGGCCGAAAAATAAAAGAAAAGACTAACCAACGAACTTTCGCTGTCTGAACCTAACCGGCGAACAACATTCGTTAAAACGAACGAATGGACGAGCGTCCGCCAAATAAAAAACCGGTGATAAACCGACCTAAGAAAATAAACCGCAAAAGCTAAAAAACCCGTTGTTTAACCGAGAAAGACCGACCGGTCAACAGCGGCAGTTTCCGGTGAGATTCGGCGCGGGCAGCGGTGTTCGGCGACAGCGGCGCTGTTCGGCGACGGCGGCAACGACGCGGGGCGGCAGCGCTGCAGGGTGGGGTGGCGGTGGCGGTGTCCGGCGGTGCGGGGCGGAGAACCGGCGGCGGCGGCGAGCGGCACGGGCGGCGGCGGCGTTGTGGCAGCGCGAGCGAGGGCAGGTGGCGGCGCGGCGGCTTGGGGGGCTCCAGGGGGCCCCGGGCGCGCTTTATAAAGGGGGAGGGCGGTGGCTGCCTTAGGGAAGGGGGCGGCCGAGAGGAGTCCGGCTCGGACTCCTCAGTGTCTGTGCGCGGTGCGGCGCGGCGGGAGGAAGGCGGCGCGCGAGAGTGGGCCGGCTGGGCTCCGGCCCAGTCGGTCCGGGAAACTTTTTTTAAAAAATAATTTCGCCCGAAAAGAAAAATCCTAATAAAATATAAGTTTTTTGGAAAAAATTCCAAAAACAATTTTTACCGTCTAAATACAATATTTAGAACAAAGTGAACATTTTTCTGGCCTAAAAATGCAATTTTTGAAATATGCATATTTTTCTAATTCAAATAAAATACGAGAAATATCATAATTTTGATTTTAAAATTCTTTCTCCAATATTTCTCTAAATTTGAAAAAGTCATATTATCTTCTCTCACATATTTTTAATATTAGAAATAATTGGAGAGAAAAATAATAAAACCAAATCGATCCTTTTCTTCAAATTTGAAATAAGTTGAAATATGAATTTTGTGAAACCTCCAACTCTCTCCGTGGGTCCTTTAGTTGATTAAGATTTCTAGGATCTCAACCAAAATTCAAAAATAAATATGATATGCATATGATGATCTATGTATAACATCCAAATTGAAAATTGGGATGTTACAAACCTACCCCCTTAAGATGAATCTCGCCCTCGAGATTCGGGTTGGTCAGCAAAAAGGTTTGGGTGGTCTCTACGAAGGTCTTCCTCTCGCTTCCAGGTGGCTGCCTCCTCGGTATGGTGGCTCCACTGAACTTTGCAAAACTTGATAACCTTGCTGCGAGTGACTCGGCTAGAAAACTCGAGGATCTTGACTGGCTTCTCCTCATAAGTCAAATCACTGTCTAACCGAATTGCTTCCAGTGGCACTGTATCTCTCAGAGGAATATCGGCCATCTCCGTGTGGCACTTCTTCAACTGGGAAACATGAAACACATCGTGAACTCCAGACAATCCTTCTGGCAATTCTAGCTTGTAAGCAACTTCTCCCATACGTTCCAAAACTCGGTATGGTCCCACAAAACGTGGTGCTAGCTTTCCCTTAACTCCAAAACGCTTAACTCCTCGAAGTGGGGACACACGAAGGTATACTCTGTCTCTGACTTCGTAAACCATCTCCTTGCATTTAGAATCCGCATAACTCTTCTGCCTAGACTGGGCTACCTTGAGTCTGTCGCGAATCAACTTAACCTTCTCTTCAGAGTCTTTGATTAAATCTGGTCCGAACAACTATCGATCTCCAACTTCCTCCCACAATAACGATGTCCTGCACCTCCTTCTGTACAAAGCTTTGAGGCCATCTTCAAACTATCTTGGTAATTATTGTTATAAGAGAACTCTGCATACGGCAAGTTGTCGTCCCAACTAGATCCACAGTCTAGCACACAAGCTCTCAACATGTCCTCCAGAATCTGATTGACTCTCTCGGTCTGTCCATCTGTCTGTGGATGAAAGGCTGTACTAAACTCTAGCCTAGTACCCAAAGTCTCATGCAACTGATTCCAGAACTTTGAGGTAAACTGGGTTCCTCTATCCGATACAATGGTCCTCATAACTCCATGCAGACATACGATCCTGGTCATGTATATCTTCGCCAACTTAGCACTCGTGTAGGTGGTCTTCACCGGGATGAAACGAGCTACTTTCGTCAAACGATCGACTACAACCCAGATAGAGTCATAGCCTGAACGTGTCCTGGGCAATCCAGTGATAAAATCCATGCCAAGCTTATCCCACTTCCATTCGGGTATCGGCAATGGCTGTAGCAATCCGGCTGGCTTATGATGCTCTGCCTTAACCCTCTGACATACATCACATACTGCTACATACTCGGCAATATCCTTCTTCATTCATGTCGACCAGAAACTTTCCTTCAAATCCAGATACATCTTAGTGTTTCCTAGGTGAATTGAATACGGCGAATCATGGGCCTCCTGCAGAATCAACTTCTTGATATCGGGGTCGTTAGGCACATATACGCGATCCTCAAACCATAAGGTGTCATGCTCATCCTCATGAAATCCTTTAGCCTTTCCTTTGCTCATCCTTTCCTTTATCTCGAGAATCTCCTTGTCAGTCTTCTGGGCTTCTCTGATCTTACCCATCAAAGTGGACTGAATTTCCAATGCTGCTACATAACCTCTCGGGACTATTTCCAAACATAGCTCGGGAAGATCCTCTACTAACTCCTTGGGTAATCCTCCGGTCATGAGCGTATTAACACAACTCTTGAGGCTCGACGCATCTGCTACTACATTGGCCTTTCCGGGATGATAGTGCAATTTCATATCATAATCCTTAATGAGCTCCAACCATCTCCTTTGCCTGAGGTTCAACTCCTTCTGTGTGAAGATATATTTCAAAATCTTATGATCCGTGTATACCTCACAATGGTTTCCGATGAGAAAATGTCTCCATGTCTTTAGCGCATGCACTACGGCTGCTAACTCCAAATCATGCGTATCATAATTCAACTCATGAGGTTTAAGCTGTCATGAGGCATATGAAACAACTCTTCCTTCCTGCATAAGCACTGCTCCAAGTCCTCGACGTGAAGCGTCGAAATACACTTGGTAATCCTTTCGTTGGTCTGGGAGAATCAGCACTGGGGTTGTAACCAAACGTTTCTTCAACTCCTAAAAACTAGCTTCACACTCCTCAGTCCATTTGAACTTGGTGTCATTCTTCAACAACTCTGTCATGGGCTTTGCAATCCTGGAGAAATTCTCAATGAACCTCCGGTAATATCCTGCGAGTTCGAGAAAACTCCTGATCTCTCCAACTAATGTGGGTGCCACCCATTTAGTCATAGAAACAACCTTGGTAGGGTCTACTGCTATTCCTTCTCCGGATATAACATGTCCGAGAAACCCAACTTCCTTTAACCAAAACTCACACTTGCTGAACTTGGCATACAACTGATGTTCTCGGAGCTTCTCAAGAACCAAACGCAAATGTTCCTTATGCTCCTCTTCGTTCTTCGAGTAGACCAATATGTCATCAATGAACACCACACGAACTTATCCAAAAACTCCATAAACACTTCATTCATCATGTTCATGAAATAGGCAGGCGCGTTAGTCAGACCAAATGACATAACGGTATACTCATATAGCCCGTACCTTGTGGTAAAAGTTGTCTTTGGTATATCTTGCTCTCGAATCTTCAACTGGTGATAACCTGATCGAAGATCTATCTTAGAGAAAACTTTAGCTCCTTGCAACTGGTCAAACAAATTGTTGATCATCGGCAAAGGGTATTTGTTCTTGATCGTCACTTCAATCAACGCACGATAATCCATAACCATCCTTAATGATCCATCCTTCTTCTCCACTAGAAGCACTGGGGCTCCCCAAGGTGATGAACTTGGTCGTATGTAACCTTTATCCAGTAACCCCTTAATCTTATTCTTAATTTCTTCCAAATCCTTTGCGGGCATCCGATACGGTCTCTTTGATATAGGCCCGGTGCCTGGCAATAGCTCAATCAAAAACCCAATGTCTCGATCCGGTGGCATGCCTGGTAACTCCTCCGAAAATACGTCGGGGTAATCCTTCACCACTAGTACTTCCTCCTGTACAACTCCTGATAAGGAATTCACTTGAGTCCTCTTCGGCACATGCCGGGATACATACTTGATCCTTCTTCCTTCTGGGGTGGTGAGGAATATCGACTTACTAGCACAATCAATGTTCCCTTCATACTTCGATAACCAATCCATGCCTAATATTATATCCAATCCTTGTGACTCCAAAATTATTAGGTCCGAGGGAAACACATAGTTACCAATCCTTAAGGGTAACCGATCACACCATATACTCTGCTCCTGGCAAGGTTACTAACATGGGTGACCTAAGGGCTTGGCTTAGCAGGTTATACTTATCCACAAATCCCCTAGATATGTATGAATGCGATGCACCAGTACCAAAAAGAACGAGTGCGGTAAATGCATTAATCAAAAACTTACCAACAACTGCGTCGGGTTGATCCTCAATCTCCTCCACGCTGATGTGGTTCACCTGACCTTTGGTGTAAGGGTTGGGCTTATTGGCAGAACTCCCATTGCCATTTCCATTCTTTGTGTCAAGACATTCATTGGCATAATGTCCAGTCTTCTGGCACTTGAAACAGGTAACGTGGCTCAAATCCCTCTTGGCTGGTGTTGAAGGGTTGGAACGGTTCTGGCTGCTGCTTCCTCCATTCTCATTGCCATTCTTGGGGCCACTATGGTTGTGCGAACTTGCTCCGTTGTGCGTGTGTCCTCCATGGTTGTGGGTATGTCCTCCCGAGTACGGGGAATAGCGGGGCTTCTGCTGGGCTCCAGAAGTGTACCTCCCTTGTCCATACTTCCTCTTGCGATTGTCAATCTGTTGCTGCTTGCCTTCAATCATAAGAGCCTTGTCTACCAACTCCTGGTTGCCACCATCAACTGCATGCTCAGCTCATCATTCAGTCCTTCCAGAAACTTCTCCTACTTAGCAGCATCTGTAGCTACGTCATCAGGGGCATAGCAAGCTAACTTACTAAACTCATCCACATACTGGCCCACTATACGTCCTCCTTGGCGCAAGTTGCAAAACTCACACTTCTTCATGCTCATAGCTCCTACTGAAACATGGGCAGTGCGGAAACCATGCTGAAACTGATCCCACATAACAGTGTCGATGGGGTAAGTGGCTGTGAAATTCTCCCACCATGATGTTGCGGGTCCATCTAGCTGATGTGCGGGAAAACGCACTCTCTCCGCATCTATGCATCCTGCAGTGGTCAGCTCTCTTCAAATCTTGCAGAGCCAATCATCTGCAACAATCACCTCGATGCTACTAGAGAACACCGGCGGATTTAACCTTAGGAAATGGGCTAGGTGATCAACAGGGGGTGGTGGTGGTGGGTTGTTGTTGTTGTTGTTGTTGCCTTGGTTCTGATTCTGGACTAAAAGTTGCATCAGGGTATTCTGCTGCTGGATCAACTGAGTGAGCTTCGGTCGGGAGGCAAATCCATTGTCACGTCTCGGAGGCATCTGGGGGCTTTAGAAGGGGTGAGAAAAGATAATACAATAGAGGTCTAAGAGAGATTCACTACCCATAATGCTCATGAGACAAACACAATAAATTTCACTTCAATCAATAGCACACAAGTCATACAAAAGCGGTCTAACCTATCACTACTAACTCGATCGTTGCAACTACTTGGAGGGAAAATACTATTAATTACAATGGTGGTCGTCTAGAAATTTTCATCAGAAGAAGACTCCATAATATCTGCTCCAGCTTCATCAACGTACTCATCATCGCTATCAAGGTCGGAGTTGGTGTCATCGAGGATGATGTAGTCTCCTAGTTGGTTGTCCTTCTTTGGCACGAGGTCTCCCATGAATACTCCTAGCTTCCTTGTCAGGTCGTCATTCTTTTCTACTAATATGCAATCTCCTCCTCGTATCCATCGCGTGTAGACTTGATCTCCTCTTCCAGCTCGTTGTTCCTCCTCACCAGTTTCTTGATCTTCTTCATGTGGATAATCTGTTGAATATCCTGTCAACAAATATGATCTCCCATCTCTTGAATGTAAGCTGCTATTGATTCATCCCTCCTGGTACGATTCATCTCCCATTTGTCATCTCGGCGGCCATATGTCTGGTAGACGGTATTCTCCAGCTCCTTGTGATACGCCTCACATATGCGTCCAAAGGTGATATGTGCGTCCATGCTCTTTACAATACTCTAGCTTGGTGCATCCAGGTAGAAATCAATAGGCTCCATTGTTGGCGCAAAGGTCCTCCTAGGTATCCAGACTTTGATCTTCCAGTGCTCCTCTTCTGATACAGATGTAGAGAAAGTCCCCGTGAAGCTTGGTAATCCGATGTTCAGATACTTAGTGACTTCCTTCAAGTGCTTTCCGAAAGGGGTGTCGTCATCCGGTCGAGTGAACTTGTTCATGGGGTCCGCCATCTATAGAATAGAAAGAGAGGAGAATTACAAATGAGTAGAGAAGAGAAATCCTGTGGCTCATTCTAGTGGTCACATCCTACAGTCAGCGTGTGCTCTGATACCATCTTGTAGCGACCAGACCTTAGAGGGTCAAGTCTCTGTGCATTAGTGTCATTGCTGGATCGGTAATGCTGACACGCACAGTACTCGAGGAATTATAACAGAGTTTCAATCACACACTTATTACATCGAGTCCTCATAAAGAGTATTATTACATAAATAAATCATGGCTGAAGGCCATCTAAACTAGATAACAGTGGAAGGCTTTGAAGGTAAATGAGTCCATCAACTCCAACGGCATATCTGAGTGCAAAACAATGACCTATTGCACCTTATTCGCCATCTGAGTAGTCTGCAACATAAGACGTTGCAGCCTGAAACGGGTCAGCACATGGAATATGCTGGCATAGTTACACTGTAAAGCAATGATAATGCAAAGACTATATCTACATGCAAAATTTGGCTGGTGGAGGTTCTAAGTTTCATGGTTTTTCATAAAGCTAGTTTTCCCCTACAACAAAGGAATAAAATTTATTTAACTACTCCCATGTTGCCCATTATTTGAGAAGGTAACCCCAACTCAAATCCCAATTAAAAGTATCATCATTAACCCAACATCAAAATAAATTAGAGTAACATGATGAGATCACATCAATAGATTCAAGTACTAGATACTCAAGATGTCCATAACCGGGAACACGGCTAACCATGATTAGTTTATACACTCTGCAGAGGTTTGCGCACTTTTCCCCACAAGACTCGACCGCATCCATGATCGGATGATCGAGACATAGCCTTTCTGAAGCATTAACTCTCTACTCCGGGTAGACAGTACAACCTACAACCCTCTACATCTACTAGTCTACCTCTTCAAGAGCTCACACAACTTACTCAACTATGCGAGAGCCCACAATGGCTTGTGGCTGCACACGGAAGTTTCTAGCATGAACAATCTTATGATCCCTTTGAGCCTGGGTGGCATTCCATAGGGTAATCACACGGTAACCCCGGGATTTCCAAAAACAGGCAACACTGGGTTCCCCAGGTGCCTCAACCAATCCACCCAGATGTGTATTTAAGTTGCCACCTTAATGTTATCCAATTAAAATAACTCTCAAACTTCCATGTGTGAATCAAGATCCAATACCCGTCTACGAGCATGGCTAAGCAATAATAAGCATAACGTATATTACCGGGGTGATCAAAAGGTATTAGGTTCCTACCTCAAACACTACAACCAAAACCACATGTTCCCAATCCTACCAATGCAAATATTTGTGGGGCGGAACTAATGCATAGTAAAACTGGGTATAAAAGAGTATGATCAAAGTGTAACTTGCCTTGCTGACGATCTGCAAACTATAGACATTCGTAGTAACAAGCTTCGCACTCCGGGTAATCTAGTGTAGACAAACAATAGCATTCATAAGCAATCACTCAAATGAAACACGAGAAAACTTGAAAAAAGATCCAAATCGAACACGAAACAAGCTGTGGCTTAAACTACAAGAGTCAAAACCTAACAAAAATATTAACATGTGAATTAGATCTTAACAGAAAGTACATGTGATTAGCTATGTTTTGCAAAAAGATTCAACTCAAACGGAGCAACGAAACTCAAAATACGAACGAAACAAGATCGTTTACTAATCTGGACTAAAGTCAAATTTTACAGTAACAAAATCATGTTCAAGTTGATTAACTGGAAAGAGGGCTTCGAGACGAGATTTTGGCGTTGGTTTTATCTAATTTGGATAAACGAGTAAAAAGTTATACTAGTTTAAAGATCAGGGGTTGAATCACGATAAAAATAATCACGGATAAGTCCCTGGCCAAAAAATAAAATAAAAGACTAACGAACGAACATTCGCTGTCTGAACCTAACCGGCGAACAACGTTCGTTAAAATGAACAAATGGATGAACGTCCGCTAAATAAATAAACCGGCGAAAAACTGATCTAAGAAAATAAACCGGAAAAACTAAAAAACCGGGGTTTAACCGAGAAAGATCGACCGGTCAACGGTGGTGGTTTCTGGCGAGATCCGGTGCGGGCGGCGGCGGCCGCCGGCGCGGGGCGGAGCAGCGGCGATGGCGGCAAGCGACGTGGGCGGCGGCGGTGTTGCGGCGGCACGGGCGAGGGCAAGCGGCGGCACGGCGGCTTGGGGGCTCCAAGGGGGCCCCGGGCGCGCTTTATAAAGGGGGGAGGGTGGCAGCTGCCTTGGGGAAGGGGGCGGCCGAGAGGAGTCCGGCTCGGACTCCTCGACGTCCATGCGCGGCGCGGCGCGGCGGGAGGAAGGCGGCGGCGCGGGAGTGGGCCGGCTGGGCTCCGGCCCAGTCGGTCCAGGAAACTTTTTTTCTAATAATTTTGCCCGAAAAGAAAAATCCTAATAAAATATATACAAAATTAAAAATGCCGAAAACAATTTTCACCGTCTAAATAAAATATTTAGAACAAATTGAACATTTTTCTGGCCTAAAAATGCAATTTTTGAAATATGCATATTTTTCTAATTCAAATAAAATAGCAAATAAAATACGAGAAAAATCATAATTTTGATTTTAAAATTCTTTCTCCAATATTTCTCTAAATTTGAAGAAGTCATATTATCTTCTCTCGTGTATTTTTAATATTGGAAATAATTGGAGAGAAAAATAATAAAACCAAATTGATGCTTTTCTTCAAATTTGAAATAAGTTCAAATATGAATTTTGTGAAACCTCCAACTCTCTCCATGGGTCCTTGAGTTGCTTAAGATTTCTAGGATCTCAACCTGCAAAAATAAATATGATATGCATATGATGATCTATGTATGACATCCAATTTGAAAATTGGAATGTTACACTCATGAAGGAAAATAATACGGTGGGTAAACAAATTACTGTCGAGCAAGTGATAGAAAAGCGCAAAGTTATGACGATATTCAAGGCAATGATTATGCAATATAGGCATCATGTCTGTGTCAATTAGACCGACTCCTGCCTGCATCTACTACTATTACTCCACACATTGACCGCTATCCAGCATGCATCTAGTGTATTAAGTTCACAAAGAACAGAGTAACGCCTTAAGTAAGATGACATGATGTAGAGGAATAAACTCAAGCAATATGACGAAAACCCCATCTTTTTATCATCGATGGCAACAATTCAATACGTGTCTCGCTACCCCTACTTTGTCACTGGGTGAAATCACGCAAGATTGAACCCAAAGCTAAGCACCTCTCCCATTGCAAGAAAAAATAATCTAGTTGGCCAAACCAAACCGATAATTTGAAGAGAAATACAAAGATATCAAATCATGCATATAAGAATTCAGAGAAGATTCAAATAATATTCATAGATAAGCTGATCATAAATCCACAATTCACCGGATCTCGACAAACACACCACGAAATAAGATTACATCGGATAGATCTCCAAGAACATCAAGGAGAACATGGTATTGAGAATCAAAGAGAGAGAAGAAGCCATCTAGCTACTAGCTATGGACCTGTAGGTCTGTGGTAAACTACTCACACTTCATCAGAAGGGCAATAGAGTTGATGTAGATGCCCTCCGTGATCGAAGCCCCCTTCGACAGAATGTCGGAAAAGGCCCCAAGATGGGATCTCATGGGAACAGAAGTTGCGGCAGTGGAAAAGTGTTTTCGTGGATGCTTCTGGTGGTTCTGGAATATATGTGAATATATAGTAGGAAGATCTAGGTCAGGGAGTCACCGAGGGGCCCACAAGGTAGGGGGCGCCTTCCCCCCCCCCTAGGGTGTGCCCTCCACCCTTGCCGCAGCCTCGTGGCTCTTCTGACTTGCACTCCAAGTCCCTTGGGTGTCTTCTGGTCAAAGAAAATCATCGTGAAGTTTTATTCCGTTTGGACTCCGTTTAGTATTCCTTTTCTGCAAAGCTTAAAAACAAGGAAAAAATAGAAACTGGCACTGGGGTGTAGGTTAATGGGTTAGTCCCAAAATTAATATAAAATAGCATATGAATGCATATAAAACATGCAAAATAGATAATATAATAACATGGAACAATCAAAAGTTATAGATACGTTGGAGACGTATCATGGTCCAACATCTATATTTAACCATTGTTGTCTAATATGTTTATCTAAGCATTGCACAGTAGGAGAGAAGGGCAGCTCTATGAGCCTCTTTGACCCTATGGTGCAGCTGGCCGAGATCCTCCTTGAAGCGGTTGAGCCAGGATCCCACACTGGGGTTGAATCCTCTGATATTTCTCTCTTTCCACAAGCTCCACGCAGGGGTCAAGAATATCTCGATGAAAAAGGGGTTATGCCAAGTGGACTGGGCAGTCTGGAGAAGAGTGAGCCTATCATCGAAGTGGTCCAGTCAATGTACAGTTTAGCCCAACAACTCCTGCTGAACTAGCATGTGAAGATCATATGGTCCACCATTTCTTCTATGTGTTGCCCACAGAGTAGGCAATTAAAGTCATCTCCTATGTTGTAGTGTCTTCGTCTTAGCATGTTACGCGTGTTAAGTCTGTCGTGGAATAACAACCAACCAAAAACCTTGATCTTCATGGTGCATTTCGATTTCCAAAGGCGCCGGAAGGCCGGGTGGGTTGGTGCGTCATCAAAGAAATTGTTGTAGTAGCCTTTTGATATAAAATCAGCTGCACCCCCAGATATAGTGCCAAACATCAGTTTGTGACGAGGAGGGAGACAACCTACTTGATGATGCTTGTATTTCACATATCTCTTCTAGGGCTAGTGGTGACTCGGGCAGATGAAAGGTTTCATGTAGGCTTGTGGTGGCCTAGAAATCAACAACCCACATGGCTTCATGCATGACAAACGAGAACGCATATGGATGTGATGTCTCAAGAATGTCAAGTGACCATAGATCTTTCTAGAACAAGTTAGTCTTGCCATCAACTAGTTGGACTCGAGATGTACCTCTGAAGATGGGTGATAGTTTGAGGATGTCTCGCCACCAAAAAGATCCCAGCGGATCCACAGCATGTGGAATTTTGTCTATATAGTGATTGTCCCATATTAGGTGAACCCAAGGCACATCTTGTCTGTTAAAGAACTTGTGAAGAAATTTCTATAGGAGGGCTTCATTATGGATTTTGAGATACCATTCCACCTTTTTCCTTGGGCTTACATACCATGTCCCAAGCAGCCAAAGAATTGCATTTATCCCCTTGTTCAGTTTTCTTAGTGTAGAGACAACAGCGTCGAATTTTGTCCAGTATCTCAATCACCTTGGGGGGGGGGGGTAATTTGAGGGTGCACGTGGCGAAGACAAGAAGTGAAGTGACAGTGGCGTGTAACCATGAGAGCTTGCCTCTGTACGACATCATGGCGATGGTGGAAGTAAGACGGCGTTCCATTTTGCAAACCAAGGGCATAAGTTCTTGTATTGTTGGTCTTTTCGTGCCAAGGGGGACTCCAAGGTATGTAAATGGAGTCGTACCAACGGTGCATCCAAAGACCCGTGCTAAGTTAGCAGTAGAGATCGTGTCAAGATTTATCGAGATCAATGTGGACTTGTGAAAATTAATTTTGAGGCCGATCAAGGATGCATAGTCAGATAGTATTTGCTTCACCAAGGATTCTTGACAGGTGCATGCAGGCAATATAAGTAGGGTATCATCCGCGTATTGTATGACGGGGTAGTCCGACTGCCCGTTGCATGGGAAGGGGAGGTCATGTGTCCCTGTCGGTATGCATCATTGATCGATGCCTGAAGCAGTTCTACCGCGAGGACAAAAATGAGGGGGACAAAGGATAACCTTGTCAAACACCGCACCGGCATTGAAATTGTCGGCCAGGAACACCATTAATTAAGGAGCATAGAAGAGCGTCCGGAGGAGAAGAGGCACTTGATCCAAGAAATCCATCTGTCATTAAACCCCATGTGACGCATGATGTTGATCATTGGCTCATGAGCAATGGTGTCAAAGGCCTTGGCAAAATTAAGTTTGAGCAATATGATCTCTTTGCCTGAGGCTTGGCATTGATGGATGTAATGGTAAGCCCAAGAAAGACAGTCTTGGATGTTTTGCCCCTTGATAAAGCCATATTGGTTGCGGTGGATTAGCTTGAGGATAGAGCCTTGCAGTTGATCTGGTAATAACTTCATGAGCAGCTTAAGACAGCAGTTTAACAGGGTTATAGGTCTGTAGTCATTGACAGTTTCTGGTGAGTCAACCTTGGGGATGAGTGTAATGAGCCCATCATTGATACTAGTGATGTCTAGAGTGCCTTCATAAATTGCAAACACAGGGCGTAGAAGTCGTGTGTGATGATGGGCCAGGTGCTCGGTCTAGAGGCATGTCCTCAACCACACCATCAATTTCTCCATGCGGGAATGGCTCGATGAGATGGTCAAGATTATCAGCATGCTTGATAATGGCAGGAAGCTCAAACCTCATTTCAGACAGTGATATAACACCTAGACGATTCTTGTATGTGAGGTGCAGTAGGGCTTCTTTGGCTGGGTGGTCTTCTATCAGTGTATCATCATCACACGAAAAGCTTGCAATGTTATTCTTGCGGTATCGTTCTGTGGCAACGGCTTGAAAGAACTTTGTGTTCTCATCTCCGAATTCGATCCACTGTATAGTGCATCTTTTTTCCAATAGAGTTTCTGATATTTGAGCAGTATCGGTAAGTGCACCTTGAGAATACACCTGAAATTTGCTTCTTGGGTTGTCATGATTCTTTTGTTCTCAAGCTCATCCAGGTCTGCAAGAACTGCATTACAATTTGTAGTTGCTATAGACAGGCGAGAGATGTTCTTGCTCCAGATTTTGCGGACGTGTTGCAGGGCTTTAAATTTGCAGTGAAGTGTAGTGGCTGTATTTTCAGACTGAACTGGTCGATTCCACACCTCGTGAACCACATCCACAAATCTTGGGTGAAGAATCCAGTATGACTCAAAGTGGAAAAGTTTGCTGCATGGTATTTTGGTCTCAATTGTGACGACACAAGGTATATGGTCTGATACAGGTTTACCAAGTGGTTTTACTAGGGTTTTAGGGTAAGCATTGGTCTAGTGTAGGGAGGTAAGGAACCAGTCAATTTGTTCCAGGAGGGGGTCAACCTGCATATTACTCCAAGTGTATGATCTGCCTTGTACTGGGAGCTCAATAAGTTGTTGTTTGTGAATGATGTCACTGAAGGTGAGCATGTCCTGTGTATTCCCGCCTGGTTGATTACGATTATCAGGTGCACGCATGTAATTAAAATCGCCGAGGAATAGCCAGTCTTGCCCACTAGGAATGTGAACATCATATAAGCAGTTAGTGAATGTATCCCGATCCTCCCTAGTGCATGGCCCATAGATATTCACCAATGTCCAGGTTTGGGTTGACTGTGTGCTGACGAAGTTGATAACTAATGCGAAAATGTCAGAAGACATGACCGTACCAGAGAACACAGAGCTTTTACAAATCATAAGCAACCCACCCGAGGAACCTCGCGAAGGAACAAAAGCAAAATGATCAAATTGGCTAGGACAACATGTTTTAATGAAAGCAAAAGTGACATTAGTGTCTTGTGGACAAACGATAGCACAACCACTGGAAACGGTCGCATTATTAAGAGCTAGCTGCTTCTTTCTGAATTTAGGCCTCTGATGTTCCATGAGAGAACATTCCCGTAGCTCAAAAGTGGCATAAGAGGATAGAGAGATTACGCCAAATTGGGGGAGAGATTCTCTCCTTGTTCTTCCATCACCTGTCGAGGGCTCCATCCCAGCAGAGGGTTCGACTAGCAGAGCTTTAGCAGTCGGTTCTGCTTTTGGTGTCGCACACCTATTAATCCCAATTGACTGTAGACCAGATATTGGAGTTGGAGGGGGTATCTCATCTGCCATCTGTGCAGCATTGCTGGAGGAGCCAATGGAGGGAATGAATCTTAGCTTGACCTTGGAGCTAGGCCGACAGGTGTCATCGAGAGGAGGGACCCTAAAACCATCATACTTGTTCGAACGCAAGCTATGTATCACTTCAGTAGTGGAGAGAGGAGCAATAGCCCTGGTGCGTCTGGTACGAGTCACTGTTTGTGCTGGAGGGGCCAAATCTTCAGGTTGTGTGACCACAGGAGGGGCTTGTTGATCATCCAGAGTTGGGTGTGCTATGTTGTTGGCACCAGTGTCATCGTCGGTAGGTATCTCTTCTATTGTGATAGAAGGAGTCGAGAGGGCGCTGAAGCTTGTTTGTTGAGAGAAGTTGATACCTGTGGAGTCACGAGTAACCAGAATAGAGAGCTCTGAAGTGCTGCTCCTCAGCCCATAGCCATCACTCCATGGTCCAAACGATGCAATCGGTGGGTGAAGGGCTTGAAAGATGTAGTTGTTCAAACTCTGACGAGGAATTGGGTCATTCAGCAGTATGGATAGAAGCTCATTACCTTGAATAGATAACCCAAACCTAATGACATGCACATCCAGAAAGATAGACAGAGTTTGAGAAGTCAGAGGAGGGTCCATCACTGCATCCTGAAGGGCTGGCATAAGGCTCGGATCAGACTGTGTGGAGCTGGAGCTATCAGAGATTGTGATGGAGTCGTTCCATGCCTGAAAAGCGTTGTCAGTTAAGTTATTTTCAGGTACAAGGCCATCTTGCACTGTCAGACCTTGTGCAGCCAGCCAAGCTTGATAGTTAACGAGGTGTGGTGACATAGGAGGGAGCTGAGGTGCAGGAGGTCAGGCCAAGCCCACCATCCCACATTGGCATTGCCCTGATTAGCTGGAGCCACATTACCATGTCCACCATTGTTGCCTGCAGGAGGAGCACCATTCTAGACCAACCAGTTGTGCACTTGTTGTTGGTAGAGCTGTTCAGCTATAAGTTCTAGACCTAGACCAAATTGAGGATGAGGGTTACCATTTAGTGGTGGTTGTTCTTCCCCAGCAGGAAGGACTTCTGGGAGCAGACCATTCCAATCGTTGCTACGAAGAATTGTCACCTGAACTGTCCAACAGTCATGGGCATCTCCCAGTTGCCAGACAACAAAGCTTTTGGGTATCAAGAGAATGTGAATAACCTGAGCCTTGAGAAGAATGAAATGCCGATCCCGCCTTGGGTTATACAAGGAAACCAAGGAGCCATACCCCCCAAGTGCTTTGCTGATGTAGTAATCAGTTTGGTAGTCGTATGGAAAACCAAAAAACATCAGCCAGACCTCCGGACCAAAAGAGGTGGTGTGCCTGTTTAAAGCCTCATTGTGGGGAACAAAGGTAATCAACAAATCTTCTTCCTCAAGCTCAATCAGTGTGGCCACGGCAGTGTCTCTCATGAAGGAATCCACGAATCCAAACGACCCAATACCAAATGGATGGTCACTGACCTCTATATATAGTGAACAGCTGAGCTTCATGGAGTAGAGCCACGATCTGGTTGCGGATGGTAGCTCGTCGATGAAGGGGGCGTAGTGGCTGGTTTCTGCGATGGCCAGGAAGTCATGGTTCAGAGGGGAAATGGGGCCGACCACCATGCCTCTACGCACCAGACGGTCCACCTAACCTGGCTCAATGGCGAACCACGGTGGGAGGAAGGGCACTGGGTTCAGAGGATAGTTCGTCATTGTCGAGGTGCGAGTTAGAGGAGATTGTGGCTGTGTCGATGGGACGGGGCAGAGCGGGGTCTTTTGAGTTTTCGAGGTGGAAGCCAAAGCGTGAATGAGGGAGGGGGTGGCTGTGTTACCTTAGGTATCCATCTCCATTCCTTGTGGAATTTAAGTTTGCGGCAGGATGTTTCCACATCTCCGTAGGATCCACAAGCGGAGCATCTGATGGTTAGCCTGGGTTTACGATTTACAAGGTGTGGTGTTTCGGTAGATTGTCAGGACCCCGACTCAATGCCACATCGATCTAGCATGTAACACCTCATATCACTTTGCGGCCTCACGCACGGTATTCCCACGGGTGTCGCCTTACCTTTGCCCGGGACCGTTTGCGCCTTTTGGCACATGTATATGACAGTGTCGCTAGCATCCATATGATAAGGAGGCCGGGGCTGACATGGCTAGTCATAAACCCAAAGTGGCACAGACTTACAGGGACAGGCATCCATGACCCAGCATCGAACGTGTCGGTCATCAGCGAGTGAATCCAGGCTATAGCACTGGGCTAGCAGGACTCCGGTGAACCGGGCTGTAGCGGGCTAACAGGACTCCGGTATTCATCGCGTGACATTTCCCCGAAGGGACAGACACAGGAACGAAGAAGGACACATGCCGGCCATCCTAAGTGTTCCGGAGCAGTAGCAAGCTACCATGGCTCGGTGGAAACACTAGGAGACATTTCCCGATAAGAGAGGCTACTAAAGATAAACAACTAGATAGTCAGATCCCACACATACCAAGCATTTCAATAACATACACACAATATGCTCGATATGTGCAAACACAACATGGCATCACAACATGACTCTACGACTCAAGTAATTTATTCAATAGGCTCCGAGGAGCGAGATATTACAAACAGGGGTCTCATGACCCAACATTCAGAGCATACAAATCAAAGCACAAGCGGAAGCTATCATGTCTGGGTACAGACATCTATAAATGGAAAAGGCTGAGAAGCCTGACTATCTATCAGATCCTGCCGAGGGCACAAGATCGTAGCTGAGGTAACAAGCTAAACGTCGAAGTCCACGTGGAACTACTAGTGAGACTGAAGTCTCTCTGCAAAAACATAAAATAGGCAAATGTGAGTACAAATGTACCCAGCAAGACTTACATCAGAACTAACTACATATGCATCATTTTCAACAAGGGGATGGTGGGGTTTAACTGCAGCAAGCCATCTTTGACTCGGTGGCTATCCTAAACTACGACTGCAAGCGACTCTTTTGAGGTGGCGCACACGAGTCCACATATTCACCATATCAATACACCACTATGGATCCGCTCCCGTCTCCCTACGAGAACGCCATCCATAGCACTCACGCTTATCTTGCGCATTTTAAAGTATCCACTTTCACTTGTCTATGAACTGATATAAGCAATCCAGAAGTCCTTTTCCGTGGACACGGCTATTCGAATAGATGATGTTAACCCTGCAGGGGTGTACTTCTTCATACATGTTTCCACCACTTAGCGTCTGCACACGACATGTGCTCGGCAGACTTCAAGCGAAAGCCGACGTGGGTGTAGACCACGACCTACCTAAACACTCAAGTCTCTAGTCCAGGTTTATCGCCTATTCGGGTTCCATCCATGAGGAGATCCGGCCGGAGTTTCGCTCACAGCCCCAAACGATGTGAACAGGGTTCCGTGACACCAAACGGGTGCCCGGTATACCCGGCCACGTGCCTACCGCATCACAGCCCACCCCTCCGGTCAGCGCTGTCCACGGCCTCCAGCATACTACAAACACCAGAAACTACTTGCAACTCCTGGACAGAGGACGAGGGTGAATAAGAAGTCGAGCGGGGTCATATTTCAGGGCCCAATGTATGGTAGTAGCTGAATCATGGATCACAAACACAGAACTCAGTTCCTAAGGACGGCTTCAATGAGACAACCCACCATGTACTCCTACATGGCCTCTCACCGACACCTTTTACCAAATCGTGTTCACACACTTAGCTCACACATAGTAGGACATGTTCACACACCTCTGATTCATCCTCGATGAATCAGACCTGACTCAACTCTAAGCAGTAGCAGGCATGACAAACAAGCATGAATGAGTAGGCACATCAGGGCTCAAACAACTCCTACTCATGCTAGTGGGTTTCATCTATTTACTGTGGCAATGACAGGTCATGCAAAGGATAAAGGGGTTCAGCTACCGCAGCAAGTAACAGATGAATCGGTGTTGTCCTAATGCAGTAAAAGAGAGCAGGAGCGAGAGAGTAGGATTGTATCGGAATGAACAAGGGGGTTTTTCTTGCCTGGCACTTCTGAAGGTAACATTGAGTCTTCATCAGTGTCAACGATCACATCATCGGTATCACGTCTATCGAGAGGGGACAAATACCGGCAACACAGAAGGGAACACAATCAATGCAATGTGCAATATGATGCATGATCATGACATGGCAAAAATGAATGTGTTTTGAGCTAATGCAACTAAAACCAAATTAAATGAAGTTGGTTTGAATCCAAGATTCAAATTCAAACTCCATATGTGATTATTTAAATGCCATTTATTTGTTTTGTCCAAAACAGAGGACAAACATTGTTCCAACATGCATGAAAATGGTACAGATGGATTCCTTGAATTTTTCTGATAATTTTTCATATATAATTTATTTAATTTGGAGTTACGGTTGAATTTCTATGATTTTTATAAGTTTTTACAATTTTCTGGAATTTCCTGAATAATAATAAATCCAGAAATGAATTATGGCGTCAGCACCACGTCACAGTGACGTCAGCAGGGTCAACTGGGTTGGCTCGGGTCAAACCTGACGTGTGGGGTCCACACGTCAGTGACACAGGAGCTAATCCCGGTCAAACCCAGCGCTGACTAGGGTTTGACCAGGGGTGGGGCCCACTGTCAGTGGCTGTGGGTTGTTTAATTAGCTGGGTTAGCTCCTAATGACGGAGCCACGTCAGCTCCTGCCAGAGTTTCGCCGGCGGCGACCATTCCGCACGGCGGCGCGGCTCGGATTTGAGCTAGGGGCAATGGTTTGGCGCGCTGAGCGCACCGGGGAGGAGCTCTTGCACTCGAGCATCTAATGGACCAGACGGGTGGTCACGGGGCAGCCGGAATCTCGCCGGCGACGAGCTTTGGCGGCGACCGGAGTTCGGGCGTCGATGGAAACGACGACACCGTGCACGGGAGGGTCCACGGTTAGCACCTACGCGTTCTACGAGAGCTCACGAACCCAACGGAGGCACGCACGGGACCAAATGGCCACCGGAGCCTCGTCGACGATGAGCTCGTGCGGCGGCGTGCTGTCGGGGGAGAGAGGCGCGGCGGCTACGGCATGCTAGAGAGAAAACGGAGAGGGGGAGGATGATCAGGAGCTCACGGCGGGGTCGTAGGTGATCTCAGCGGCCTCGGGGACGGCCTGGTGACGACGAATCGGTCGACGGCGGCCGTCGGTGCAGGGAACGAAGATGGCGTCGGCGACGGCGCTGCTGGGCATCCAGGGGGTCTTCTGGTCGCGTGAGACGACGAGGAGGATGAGGAAGGACCGGCGGAGCTCGGGAGCGCGTCGGGGAGGAGAGGGGGTGGCGGTGGCCGCGAGGGAGCTCGTCGGTGGCGGCGGCTCCGTTCGGTCCGGGCGAGAGAGAGGGAGCAGAGGAGAGAGGGGATGCAGCGGGGGAGGAAAAGGAGCAAGGGGACACGAGGCCTCGTCGTGGCGTCGCTAGGGAGGCCGGGGGAAGCAGGAGGTGGCCGGGAAGCAGGAGGTTGCCGGGGCGCGTGGCCGCGCGCGCCGGGCGCGTGCCCGTCCTCCTGGCAGGGAGGAAGACGACAGGGGAGGGAGTGGAGATGGGCTGGGCCGGCTGGGCCGGTTGGTGGCCGCCAGGTGGGCTGCAGGTGAGTTAGGTAGGCTTTTGCTCTTTTTATTTATTTATTTTTTTCTCCTGTTTTGTTTTATTTAATTTATTTTGCCACTGTTTTGAATTTAAAAATAATTCAAACAATGCCAAAAACTCCTCTGAATATTTTATATTGCTAGATGGACTTTTCCAAAAGCTTATAAAATATTTCAGGGGTATTTGAAATTATATTCTAATTATATGAATATAATTCAAATTCAAATAGTTAATGAATTAAATCCAAAGTCCCAAAAATAATTCCTTAAAAATGTTCAATATTTTGGTTGGGACCAGAACCCTTACCAAAAATTATCAAACATTTAAGAAGAGCATTTTGGAGCAATGAATGAGATTTCTAGGGTTTTTGCCCCTCTTTTATTTAAGTTTTGAGGCTTCCAATTTCCCTCAGTTCAAATTTCAGAATTTAAACATGATGCACACATGAAGCTAGCCTAGAGCATTACCAGAAGCTAGGGATGTGACAACTCACCCCCACTAAACAAGAATCTCGTCTCGAGATTCAAGCGTAGGGTAGGGTGAAGGGGGAACGCAAACTAGCACAATCTTCACGATCCAGGTTGCACTTCATAGGAACATTGATTCGATCACCATCTTTGACTCGAGGTCTTGCTCTGAGAAATCCTGTCACATGACATGGAGGGAAGAAGGAGACTCTAGAAGGGTCGATCTTCTCGAAGATCGAACAACTCACGGAATGAGACATAGGACCATCTCTCGGGTTGAGACACGAGATTCACATCAAGAGGGGTGGAAAGAAACGGATGACGAAGGTTCACTAGGTAGACAACAATTCCACACTTAAGAAGGTGGTAAACGATTGTCAACGTAGCGAGGAGTTGAGTTGCCATGATACCACGACGAAACATCCTGGAGGAGGGTGATTCGTAGATTATTACCTTAAGTGGCAAAAAGAATTACTTTTGATTCAGAGATCATTGAAACTCTTTAAACCAGCCTAAGACAATTCTCGAGCGATCGTTTGGAGGGGGTCGGTAGAATGGCATACTCGGACTTGGATGATGTGGATTACCTTGTTGAAGACAACACAATGGATGAATTTGCTTATCACCGGAAATGGAAGAGAAGCATGGTAGAATGGCACATTGGCGGTGCAAGCTGGGAACAAAATGCAAATGCTGGGAATGATTCTGGTAACTGGGGAAGAACCCAACAATAGAGAGTGAATCCACTGTTGAGAAGTTATAGCATAATCGAGGAAGTTGAGAGCAAACCTAGCTAGTGCCGATGGTAACACCTAACGCTTGTGCGTGCTCTCAAGAACTTGAGCATTTCCATAATCATCAAGGTTTTACCAACATCCGTGTCAAGGATCCTGGCAACACAACTTGCTACCATGATGAATGATGATGGATGATGCAGACGCAAAGGAGGATAACACTTTCTCAGATTTCACCTTAGCGAGCCAAGGAACAAAATCTGGACGATCGACCGAGAGACATTTAGCACTCCGCTTCTAATGTTCTCCTTGATGTACTAGCGTATCCCATTCCTTGAAATGGTCTGGTATCTAGAACATCAAGTAAAGGTCGGACTTCGGGAGCACAAAAATCCATAAGGAACAACTAGGGAGTAAATCCTACGAAATCCCTATGGGGAGGTGGCCAACTTCCTCAATCAAGATATTATAATAACAGGTCTTCCGGCTGGGTGTGTTGGCCACGACATCCACTTTACCGGTTTTCGAGGGACCGATATTATAGTTCTTGGGAAATGTTCCAAACCATCATATCTGCCTGAGATTCAGATCTGGTTGGTGTCAGGATATTCCAGACTCATCGAGTCTAGGAAGAAAAATGAAAGTTTGCAACACAATTCGACGAGACAAGGCTGCGAGATTCTCGGGGAATGAACTACGATAGTAAGCTCCAAAACATGAGCTGGTTCTGCTACAAACATGTGAACACGCTGTCCCAGACAAACATGACCACGTGGTAGTCTTATAATAAAACACTACCGAGTTCAGGTGGGGAACCATCATTAATGACATCGAAGTCTCCACGCGTGGAAGTCCAAAGAGTTCACCTTGGACAGACTCCTTTATCTTTGAACAACTCAATCAGTGGCTTGGTGTGCTCGGAACACATATGGAATGAAGGTTGCAAGTCTCCAGACCACAGAATACTTCGTTCGTATGCATGACTGACTTGGGATGATTCCAGAGGAAGCAAAACTAACTTTCTCAAATCCACGGCGGCAACTTTCACCAAATGCACGTGTATAAGAGGAAGTCACTCCTTTCATCAAACAAATACTTTATGAGTTAGCATGAAGAAATGCTTTCAAAAGTTTCCAACACTAGCTTAATGTTCAACAAAATCATGGAGGAGATAAGGATGTTGTCAATGGGCTCAACAACAATTCTTCCGGGTTTCCCTTTAAAAGGAATTCCATAGTTAAGAGAACAAGTGTTAGCATTGGTCAGACCCAAAAGATATAATGGTGTATGCTCGAGGGATCAACCACGAGTAAGACAACATTATGAATATCGTTGGTTCTGGTCTGATTGGATGATAGCCCATACTCAAATTATAGATGGGGTAAGACAATAGGTCCAACAACTGATCACAAGGACCAATTAATGAAGATATCATCTTTCTTCAACACACACACATACACAGAAAGATATCCCTTAACATGAACTAAGTCAGACAAGCTTTTATCTTCCAACTCTCCAAGTTGTTGTCTAGCTTAACCAACTAGCTCCGGGATATCCATCACAGATTCTTGGAGAAAGGGTGGTTCACAAGAACCCGACTTGATCACGAGCTCAACATAGCAGTCAGGTGACAACCTGGTAATACTTCCGAGAAGATATTCGGAAAATCACGAACCACCGGTATGTTACTAAGCTTGATAACAATCTCGCTTTTGAGGGCAAGACGATATGATCAAATGAGTGAGGACTTGACAAGATCCTAACTCATCAATCGAAGGGTGCACCGAAATAAGGACTAGGTAGCACGATCAGTCTTAGAAGGATGATTCAAAAACCAACATACTAAGAATGAAATTATTATCCTTTAACTACCAAGCAACGAGGTTGCTGGGAGTATTGATTTCACACATCACAATTCATTTGTCGGTATTCCGGTTGCATCAACACGAGGGCCGAGGAATGACTAATGATGGTGAGAAGTATCACTGTACCAAGAGTTCATAGGATGGTGTGCAATTCCTATAACAATCTCGATATAGAATAAGGTAATACTCCAAGGTAGAACAGAACCAAAAGCTGGATTGGCATTTGATCTGCGGAATACAACTACTTTGACCCAATCCTAGATATGGACGAGGTACTGGAGTTTGTTTCTCCAAGTCATTCAGGACAGAATGGCTTGACGGACCACAAGAGTAATAGGCATCGATAAACGAACACACGCATACTCTTGACTATCAATTGATAGACGAAGGTCAGAATGCAACTAAAGAGAACAACTCAAAGGAACATATAATTTTCTGAGTTGTGGATGCATAGATTAGTATGTCGAACCAAGTTCAACATATTTCTTCCGGATAACCCATGCGGAAAGGTAGAACTGGCAGAGCCACAATATATAATGGAGAACTCATCAAAAATAATACTGTTGTGATATTTCAGTTCAACGAGGAACTTCTGCCATAAGTAGTTCATGGTATCTGGAAAAAGAAGATACCACGGACTTCAAGGACTATCGCAAAGGTTACTAATATCCTAAAGGCGCTAGCAATTACTATCAACATGAAGTAAGTAGAGTGAATCTCGGGTTCAAGAACCCAGGAATAGAATACCTACTACTAAGTAGCATCACGGGATGCTTTCGAGAATGATGGCCAGAATCATCACACTGGGAACACAAATCATGGCTAAATTACTAGATGATCCCCTAAGACACCTAGGGTCATAATAATATCTCCAACATATATGTCAAGGTAACGGAGTACCTCAATTCACTGATTAGTGTGGTTAATCTGGCCCATGTGAACATTGAAACGGGAAGAAAAGGATTTGCAAATGCATCCGACTATTTAGAAACCTGGGATGACTCGGATAGCATAACGGCTGTAAATGCTCAGAAAAGATTTGAGACATTCACAAAAATGGTGGCATAACCACTCAGAAACACAATATCAAGGTTTCGAGATCAACAGCTAACATACGGAAGTAGAAGAAACTGAACTCAAGCTTAAATCCAACAATCTATAAGTCTACGGATTAGTACACGTGATCCTGATAGGAAGAAGAGATAGCCTAGTTCTTAATCCCCGTAGAAGAGAAGATGATGTCTCAGATCAGAAGGCCATGAGGTATAAGGAGTAAAAAAAGAGCCTTACGTTCCATCCCACAATCAATTCCCTTATATAACTAAAGAATTTCTAGACTCAACTTCGACCAGTTTGGCTTGGTAATCCTACAGGCAGTCAAGCTCTGATACCAACGCTGTCAGGACCCCGACTCAATGCCACATCGATCTAGCATGTAACACCTCATATCACTTTGCGGCCTCACGCACGGTATTCCCACGGGTGTCGCCTTACCTTTGCCCGGGACCGTTTGCGCCTTTTGGCACACGTATATGACAGTGTCGCTAGCATCCATATGATAAGGAGGCCGGGGCTGACATGGCTAGTCGTAAACCCAAAGTGGCACAGACTTACAGGGACAGGCATCCATGACCCAGCATCGAACGTGTCGGTCATCAGCGAGTGAATCCAGGCTGTAGCACTGGGCTAGCAGGACTCCGGTGAACCGGGCTGTAGCGGGCTAACAGGACTCCGGTATTCATCGTGTGACATTTCCCCGAAGGGACAGACACAGGAACGAAGAAGGACACATGCCGGCCAGCCTAAGTGTTCCGGAGCAGTAGCAAGCTACCATGGCTCGGTGGAAACACTAGGAGACATTTCCCGATAAGAGAGGCTACTAAAGATAAACAACTAGATAGTCAGATCCCACACATACCAAGCATTTCAATAACATACACACAATATGCTCGATATGTGCAAACACAACATGGCATCACAACATGACTCTACGACTCAAGTAATTTATTCAATAGGCTCCGAGGAGCGAGATATTACAAACAGGGGTCTCATGACCCAACATTCAGAGCATACAAATCAAAGCACAAGCGGAAGCTATCATGTCTGGGTACAGACATCTATAAATGGAAAAGGCTGAGAAGCCTGACTATCTATCAGATCCTGCCGAGGGCACAAGATCGTAGCTGAGGTAACAAGCTAAACATCGAAGTCCACGTGGAACTACTAGTGAGACTGGAGTCTCTCTGCAAAAACATAAAATAGGCAAACGTGAGTACAAATGTACCCAGCAAGACTTACATCAGAACTAACTACATATGCATCATTTTCAACAAGGGGATGGTGGGGTTTAACTGCAGCAAGCCAGCTTTGACTCGGTGGCTATCCTAAACTACGACTGCAAGCGACTCTTTTGAGGTGGCGCACACGAGTCCACATATTCACCATATCAATACACCACTATGGATCCGCTCCCGTCTCCCTACGAGAACGCCATCCATAGCACTCACGCTTATCTTGCGCATTTTAAAGTATCCACTTTCACTTGTCTATGAACTGATATAAGCAATCCAGAAGTCCTTTTCCGTAGACACGGCTATTCGAATAGATGATGTTAACCCTGCAGGGGTGTACTTCTTCATACATGTTTCCACCACTTAGCGTCTGCACAAGACATGTGCTCGGCAGACTTCAAGCGAAAGCCGGCGTGGGTGTAGACCACGACCTACCTAAACACTCAAGTCTCTAGTCCAGGTTTATCGCCTATTCGGGTTCCATCCATGAGGAGATCCGGCCGGAGTTTCGCTCACAGCCCCAAACGATGTGAACAGGGTTCCCGAGATACCAAACGGGCATCCGGTACACCGTGCCACGTACCTACCGCATCACAGCCCACCCCTACGGTCAGCGCTGTCCACGGCCTCCAGTAAGCTACAAACACCAGAAACTACTTGCAACTCCTGGACAGAGGACTAGGGTGAATAAGAAGTCGAGCGGGGTCATATTTCAGGGCCCAATGCATGGTAGAAGCTGAATCATGGATCACAAACACAGAACTCAGTTCCTAAGGACGGCTTCAATGAGACAACCCACCATGTACTCCTACATGGCCTCTCACCGACACCTTTTACCAAATCGTGTTCACACACTTAGCTCACACATAGTAGGACATGTTCACACACCTCTGATTCATCCTCGATGAATCAGACCTGACTCGACTCTAAGCAGTAGCAGGCATGACAAACAAGCATGAATGAGTAGGCACATCAGGGCTCAAACAACTCCTACTCATGCTAGTGGGTTTCATCTATTTACTGTGGCAATGACAGGTCATGCAAAGGATAAAGGGGTTCAGCTACCGCAGCAAGTAACAGATGAATCGGTGTTGTCCTAATGCAGTAAAAGAGAGCAGGAGCGAGAGAGTAGGATTGTATCGGAATGAACAAGGGGGTTTTGCTTGCCTGGCACTTCTGAAGGTAACATTGAGTCTTCATCAGTGTCAACGATCACATCATCGGTATCACGTCTATCGAGAGGGGACAAATACCGGCAACACAGAAGGGAACACAATCAATGCAATGTGCAATATGATGCATGATCATGACATGGCAAAAATGAATGTGTTTTGAGCTAATGCAACTAAAACCAAATTAAATGAAGTTGGTTTGAATCCAAGATTCAAATTCAAACTCCATATGTGATTATTTAAATGCCATTTATTTGTTTTGTCCAAAACAGAGGACAAACATTGTTCAAACATGCATGAAAAATTGTACAGATGGATTCCTTGAATTTTTCTGATAATTTTTCATATATAATTTATTTAATTTGGAGTTACGGTTGAATTTCTATGATTTTTATAAGTTTTTACAATTTTCTGGAATTTCCTGAATAATAATAAATCCAGAAATGAATTATGGCGTCAGCACCACGTCACAGTGACGTCAGCAGGGTCAACTGGGTTGGCTCGGGTCAAACCTGACGTGTGGGGTCCACACGTCAGTGACACAGGAGCTAATCCCGGTCAAACCCAGCGCTGACTGGGGTTTGACCAGGGGTGGGGCCCACTGTCAGTGGCTGTGGGTTGTTTAATTAGCTGGGTTAGCTCCTAATGACGGAGCCACGTCAGCTCCTGCCGGAGTTTCGCCGGCGGCGACCATTCCGCACGGCGGCGCGGCTCGGATTTGAGCTAGGGGCAATGGTTTGGCGAGCTGAGCGCACCGGGGAGGAGCTCTTGCACTCGCGCATCTAATGGACCAGACGGGTGGTCACGGGGCAGCCGGAATCTCGCCGGCGATGAGCTTTGGCGGCGACCGGAGTTCGGGCGTCGATGGAAACGACGACACCGTGCACGGGAGGGTCCACGGTTAGCACCTACGCGTTCTACGAGAGCTCACGAACCCAACGGAGGCACGCACGGGACCAAATGGCCACCGGAGCCTCGTCGACGATGAGCTCGTGCGGCGGCGTGCTGTCGGGGAAGAGAGGCGCGGCGGCTACGGCATGCTAGAGAGAAAACGGAGAGGGGGAGGATGATCAGGAGCTCACGGCGGGGTCGTAGGTGATCTCAGCGGCCTCGGGGACGGCCTGGTGACGACGAATCGGTCGACGGCGGCCGTCGGTGTAGGGAACAAAGATGGCGTCGGCGACGGTGCTGCTGGGCATCCAGGGGGTCTTCTGGTCGCGTGAGATGACGAGGAGGATGAGGAAGGACCGGCGGAGCTCGGGAGCGCGTCGGGGAGGAGAGGGGGTGGCGGTGGCCGCGAGGGAGCTCGTCGGTGGCGGCGGCTCCGTTCGGTCCGGGCGAGAGAGAGGGAGCAGAGGAGAGAGGGGATGCAGCGGGGGAGGAAAAGGAGCGAGGGGACACGAGGCCTCGTCGTGGCGTCGCTAGGGAGGCCGGGGGAAGCAGGAGGTGGCCGGGAAGCAGGAGGTGGCCGGGAAGCAGGAGGTGGCCGGGGCGCGTGGCCGCGCGCGCCGGGCGCGTGCCCGTCCTCCTGGCAGGGAGGAAGACGACAGGGGAGGGAGTGGAGATGGGCTGGGGCGGCTGGGCCGGTTGGTGGCCGCCAGGTGGGCTGCAGGTGAGTTAGGTAGGCTTTTCCTCTTTTTATTTATTTATTTTTTTCTCTTGTTTTGTTTTATTTAATTTATTTTGCCACTGTTTTGAATTTAAAAATAATTCAAACAATGCCAAAAACTCCTCTGAATATTTTATATTGCTAGATGGACTTTTCCAAAAGCTTATAAAATATTTCAGGGGTATTTGAAATTATATTCTAATTATATGAATATAATTCAAATTCAAATAGTTAATGAATTAAATCCAAAGTCCCAAAAATAATTCCTTAAAAATGTTCAATATTTTGGTTGGGACCAGAACCCTTACCAAAAATTATCAAACATTTAAGAAGAGCATTTGGGAGCAATGAATGAGATTTCTAGGGTTTTTGCCCCTCTTTTATTTAAGTTTTGAGGCTTCCAATTTCCCTCAGTTCAAATTTCAGAATTTAAACATGATGCACACATGAAGCTAGCCTAGAGCATTACCAGAAGCTAGGGATGTGACATAGATCCCGAAAATCCAATTGAATTGATCATAATTGTATGGTTTGACTCGTGCCCATATGACTGAGATGGGAAAGCGCGCTTGTCGAAATCAACTGTTTTATGATCAGAACCAGAGCAATTAATGCAAATGAGGCAAGCTTGGCAGTTAATCTTGCAATGCCCCCATTGAAGGCATCAGGAGCAAAGCGTGGCCCAATTAGTGTCAAGAATATTGATTTCCTCTAGCGGGTATTGCGCTTGGGCTAAATCATCCTTATGATTTGCCTTAATAATAGGGATCCAAAAATCGTGTGGTGGGGCGTATTTGAAGGCAGATTTTAGGAAACATAGCAGTAGCAGGTGGTAAGGGATATTCAGTGGGCACTTAAATTCCCCTAGTAATAAGCATTCAATGGCAATATCCTCCTCAGACTCCACTTGGGACAGAAAATGATTCATCACTGCAATATGATTAATGCGCTTTGCGGTAACCTTGCCCAGCTGAGAAGGAGGGGAAAAGAACCAAACTGAATTTGAATATTTTGCTTCTAGGAACTCAATGATGATGATGATGCCTCATGAGCATTTTTGTTAGAGAAATTCCAATTGTCCAGCTTCACTACGCCAAATTTACTCAGCTCCTTCAAAGAAGAATGGTCCATGGGTTTACCCTTGCTCAAAAAGTTCAAAGATGTTTTCAAGGCCAAAGGCTTTCGATCCAGAATCTCAACCAATTCTTTATCAGCATGCCAATGTGACTCAAGGGGGGTTGCTTTGGCAAAACGACCATTAAACATATGAAAGTGGCACACAAAGTCCATCCAAACATGATATTTGAGTCCATAGATGAAGTGTCCCACTTTGTTGTTGGCCACAGAAAAACGAAATGATCTGGAAGTGATGGGAACCACATTGAAACCTGAGCAAAACCCTCCAATGCAACATTGTAATACAACCCCAACTGAATCCACCGTAAGAGGGAAAGAGGCCGAAGAGAAAGAAACCACCAAAAAGAACTCCTTGGTGTCCCGGGAGGGAGAAAAGTGCACTGTTGATCCAAATTTTCTTCTTACCTGATCTGCCAGGGCAAGGCCCGGTGCAAAGTCCCAATGTAGTAGGCCTTCCATGGAGAATTAGGCTAGAGATCACCATTGGAGGTGGTGATCAGGTCGGAGGGAGGGAGGAAGGGGGAGAGAGGGAGCCATCGCATTTCCCCCTTAAGAAAAAATCTTGTGAAGAGTCTTGAGCTTTTGCCAATCTTTGCCCTTAGCATTTTGAGGGATCCACATCTCTGCCATGCCATGCCATTCATTGAACTTCCTGGAATATTTATCTTGAATGGATATTAGTTCAATGAGCTATATGTTATTATGAATTAGCAAAACCACCCGGGGATTAGTTGCACTTTCACAATCGCTAGTGGTGGGAAATCGATGGCGAAGTGGCGGGAAATGATGGCATGTTCATATAATGTCATCAATTAATGAAAACTTAGCAAAGAAGGAAGCCGAAAACGATGTGTGCTCGCATATTGCTTCCCCATGGGTGTGATCGATATACTCGTGTGCCCAATAGAGCACACAATTCACACTAAAGAGTATATGTTGTTGTTCTATCCACATAGCGTAGATGTTGTGACTGAGCAAATCACATCCCAAACAATTAAACTAAGGAAGGCGTTGGTGATGATTTCAAGAATCACAGACAATTATTCATTAGCACGCGTTTTCCCACAATACACACAGCTTATTAAAAGGAATTGTCTGTTTTCTTATCGGTCTTCCCATATAATTCTAATTACTAACCTATTTGTCGATTATACACACATCTTGTTGTGGAGAATTGTTTGTGTTTTTTTGGCTGATTGCAAGCAGTTCATCCGAGTGACATGTATGCCGTTTATCGCACACATCTTGATCTGGGTAGTCGTTCCTGTTTTCTTGGCTTATCGAATACAGTTCATCTGAGTGACATGTATGTCGTATATTGCACGCATCTTGGTCTGGGTAACCATTTTTTTGGCTCATCGCAAACAGTTCCTATGGATCAACTGTATGCCTCGTATCGCACACGCAACTCTTATCTGAATAGTGCTGATGGATCAGCCATCCACACGGTTTATTTTATTGGTGATGATTTTATTACAATACCGTTTGCTATTAATGCATCCCACATAGTTTGGTCGAATGGTCTCCTATACATGTGTCATCTTAGAACATTCCCGCGGTAGTGTAGACACCGACCACGAGGCCCTGCTACTGCCCATCATAAGCAAAACAGAGTATATCCCCCACGGTGGTGATCAGATTTCTCACTGGCGGGTGAGCGGCGCGCAGCGCACTAGTCTGGAGCCTGCCTATCTGGAATCCAGCCATCTTCCTCATCGGCAAGCAAAATTGCTCTGCTGCGCATCGGAGAGGAGAATCAAAATCTGAGTCTCCCTGGCGGATTCTGCTCTCTGTCGCGTGCTTGTGCTCACCATGGTTAGGGGAGCGGCAGTTGCAGGGACCAGAATGCGCGCCATTTCGCCCTCTGCGTTGGAGACCTCAAGCTCGCCTCCCCATGTGCCCAAGAAACTATCTCTTCCAGTGAAGTTGATTCCCTAGGCACCATCTGTTGCACCTCCTCCTCTGTCACCTCCACACAAATCTTGGTGATGAGTTTCTGGATCGAGTCACAGTGAATTGGCCTCCGCATCGTCCACACCATGCGCGCTCGATGCATCTCCTCTGCCATGGCTTCCTCCGTGCAGATTTACCTTCTCCCCTCCTGCTCCATCTCTCTCCTGCATAGCGAGGCCTATAGGGTGCGGTGCACTGGTATGAGGAGCGGTGTTTGGTGCTTGGGGGGCTAGCTGCGAGCAGGACACCGACGAGGATCGCGGGAGTGGTAGGTGGAGGGGATAAGGCAAGTTGCGAGAGCACACATTTCAAACTCCCTTCACTCCTCCTCCACTACTAGTACACTTACGAATCCCGTGGCGCAGCCTTTCTTCATTATGTTGTACTTTTCTATGTATCTATCTATACTAAACCAACATAACGTTTGCTTTTGTTTTTGCACACGTGGCTTGACACCACAAGAACATACCCACCACATATGTGTTTTAATGGTTTCAACTTTTAGGTTGGCAGTTATCTGAGTTTTTGTATGTCCATTTCAGTGCTCATTCTCTCTCAACATTTTCTTTAGATGGCTAGCATTTTTCAGTAATGCAGTGTTTTTTTTTGAGAATTTTGTGTAGGTAGGGAGGCGAAGTCGAGGGCTGGGCGGTTGATTTTTTGTTACTGTGCTTGGGACCAATGGCGGAGCTTGGGACAAAATCCTGGAGGGCCGATGAGCTTGGGGGACAGTAACCGGTTTAAAACCGACGCGTTAGGGACACGCTGGCGCAAAATAAGGTCTAAGAAGGGAGAGTGGACGAACTGCACGCAGTGGCAGCTGCACGCAGTTATCCGGCCGGTCGCGCTCGGCGTGATGATGCGTGCAGTTTGATTATGAAAAGGAGTAAAGTAGAGATACAACGCGTGATACAGGCAAATACCCTGCCGCACGTCGGCCTCATGGGGTCGGGCCGTGGTACCTATCCAACACACACAGTGAGCATGCTGCGCAAGACGTACAGAGTGGGGACATTGGTTTCCTGTTAGGGCATGTACAATGGTTGATAAGATAGTCTTATCTTAAGTCTTGCATGTAGTTTAGATATGACAAAAAAATATGTCTACAATGGGTCATCTCTTAGTCTTATCTCTAATAACTAGCTAGTCCTAAAAACGTGATGAGACAAATTGTGCTAAGAGATCATCTCTTATCTTCTCTTAAATAAGAGAAGACAAACCTTTTCTTATGATTTCTTTCTCCTCCACCTCATCATTTATCCTACGTGGTAGCCCTAAGATAGAATCATTGTACATGCCCTTACACGGGGCCGGCAATATGGCCTAAAGCTATGTACGGACTGGACTGGTGGTGACACAGATTAGGCGCATGTGCTTCGTCTCGCGCGAGTCCCTTTCCCGCGAAGAACAAGCTGAGCCGCGATAGCAGCCAGGGTGCTTCCTGTTCCGCCTGGATCTGCTCATGCTGATCCCCGAAGCGACGACGCCGGAGGCGTTGGACTCTGGGTTAGTGAATCCCTTCCTCTTTAGTTGTTCTTGGTCAAAATCTACATCTAACAAGCTCGCCCCGGTTGCCGGTGCTGAAGATTGATCTTGGCTCCTAGGGATACAGTGGCGCATGAGGCGCCGTGCGTTTTGGGCGGGGGCGGCGACGTTGTGCCTGGTTCGGCCGCAGGCTCGTCGGATTCGGTCGGCGGACCGGTCTCGCCGGACATCCTTCAGTTCTGGGGGCTTGGTCCTATCGTCGGCACGAGTCGGCGACGATGAAGCCGGCCATCATCTCGAGCTGCTCCGTGCAGTCCCTACGTCAAAGCGGCCCGGCTTCGGCTAACACCACCATCCGCATTGGCTGGAAGCGCGGGTACACACTAATTTTTCTGTCGCTTGGGGAAATGTGTATTTTCTTGATCGCATTCATACGAGCAGCTGAGAAAAGTTTCATTAGTTTGGTCAAGTTGGGGATAAAGACTGGCATCAACCATCCCTGGCTGGAAAGTTCTTAGTAGTTTTCCATAAGCCCTACCCCGTTGTTGGTTTGGTGAAAATTATCAGTGCCATTGCAGTAAATATAATGGTTTAAGTTCCATTGATAGAAAAGGATTAAACTGCTAATACTAGGAACCAGTTGACTTGTATGGTTAAGTTACTTTGTCCAAAAATAATTCTCGCCGCTGATTATCTGTTGGTATGTTGGCATTTTTGAGTGTTCAAACAATCAAAGGGGGAAGCTATACTTAGTACAGTCCAATTTGTAGAAGTTTGGTGACTATTTTTGCAGCAGTCTGAATGTTTGATAGGGGGGAGAATATAGTCTGAATCAAGCTTGGCGAAAAAAGGTCCTAAAATTGTTTTTATATAATGAACCCATATTTGGTTGCAAAAGCACGCGTGCCCCGGCATTATGCATCCTGGTTATATCTGATACGTCTTCAACGTATCTATAATTTTTTTATTGCTCCATGCTACTTTATCTACTGTTTTGGACTATATTGGGCTTTATTTTCCACTTTTATATTACTTTTGGGACTAACCTATTAACTGGAGGCCGAGCCTAGAATTGCTGTTTTTTTTTGCCTTTTTCAGTGTTTCGAAGAAACAGAATATCAAACGGAGTCCAAACAGAATGAAACCTTCGGGATCGTGATTTTCCAACCGAACGTGATCCAGGAGACTTGGACCCTACTCCAAGCAGTGCCCGAGGAGGTCACGAGGGTGGAGGGCGCCCCCGTAGGCGCGCCCCCTACCTCGTGGGCCCCTCGACGCTCCGCCGACGTACTCCTTCCTCCTATATATACCTACGTATCCCCGAACGATCAGAACAGGAGCCAAAAACCTAATTCCACCGCCGCAACCTTCTGTATCCACGAGATCCCATCTTGCAGCCTGTTCTGGAGCTCCGCCGGAGGGGGCATCCACCACGGAGGGCTTCTACATCATCACCATAGCCCCTCCGATGAAGTGTGAGTAGTTTACTTCAGACCTTCGGGTCCATAGCTAGTAGCTAGATGGCTTCTTCTCTCTTTTTGGATCTCAATACAATGTTCTCCCCTCTCTCATGGAGACCTATTTGATGTAATCTTCTTTTTGCGGTGTGTTTGTTGAGACCGATGAATTGTGGGTTTATGATCCAGTATTATCTATGGAAAATATTTGATTCTTCTCTGAATTCTTTTATGTATGATTGAGTTATCTTTGCAAGTCTCTTCGAATTATCCTTTTTGGTTTGGCCAACTAGATTGGTAGTTCTTGCAATGGGAGAAGTGCTTAGCTTTGGGTTCAATCTTGCGGTGTCCTTACCCAGAGACAGAAGGGGCAGCAAGGCATGTATTGTATTGTTGCCATCGAGTATAACAAGATGGGGTTTTTATCATATTGCATGAATTTATCCCTCTACATCATGTCATCTTGCTTATGGCGTTACTCTGTTTTTAACTTAATACTCTAGATGCATGCTGGATAGCGGTCGATGAGTGGAGTAATAGTAGTAGATGCAGAATCGTTTCGATCTACTTGTTTTAGACGTGATGCCTATATACATGATCATTGCCTAGATATACTCATAACTATGCTCAATTATGTCAATTGCTCAACAGTAATTTGTTCACCCACCGTTGAATACTTATGCTCTTGAGAGAAGCCACTAGTGAAACCTATGGCCCCCGGGTCTATTCTCATCATATCAATCTCTATCACTTTATTTACTTGCTTTTTTTACTTTGCCTTTACTTTTTACTTCGCATCTATCTATCAAAAATACCAAAAATATTATCTCTATCAGATCTCACTCTCGTAAGTGACCTGAAGGGATTGACAACCCCTAAGCATTGGTTGCGAGTTGCTATCGTTTTGTGTAGGTACGAGGGACTTGTGTGTGGTCTCCTACTGGATTGATACCTTGGTTCTCAAAAACTGAGGGAAATACTTACGCTACTTTGCTGCATTATCCTCTCCTCGTCGGGGAATCCAACGCAGTGCTCAAGAGGTAGCAAGAAGAATTTCTGGCGCCGTTGCCGGGGAGGCTCACGCAAGCAAGTCAACCATACCAAGTACCCATCGCAATCCCTATCTCTCGCATTACATTATTTGTCATTTGCCTCTCGTTTTCCTCTCCCCCACTTCACCTTTGCCGTTTTATTTGCCCTCTCTTTCCCTATCTCCTCCTCTCTTTCCCATTTGCCATTTTCCCTTTGCCTTTCTGTTTGCTTGTGTGTTGGATTACTTGTTGCCATGGCGCAAGATAATACCAAATTGTGTGATTTCTCGAATACCAATAATAATGATTTCCTTAGTACTCAGATTGCTCCTCTTAATAATGATGAGTCTTATGAAATCAATACCGCTTTCTTGAATCTTGTTATGAAAGATCAATTCACCGGCCTTCCTAGTGAAGATGCCGCTACTCATCTAAACAATTTTGTTGATTTGTGTGATATGCAAAAGAAGAAAGATACGGATAACAATATTGTCAAATTGAAGTTATTTCCGTTTTCACTTAGAGATCGTGCTAAAGTTTGGTTTTCATCTTTGCCTGAAAATAGTATTGATTCTTGGAACAAGTGCAAAGATGCTTTTATCTCTAAGTATTTTCCTCCCGCTAAGATTATCACTCTTAGGAACGACATCATGAATTTTAAACAACTTGATCATGAGCATGTTGCCCAATCTTGGGAAAGAATGAAATTAATGCTTCGCAATTGCCCTACTCATGGTTTGAAATTATGGATAATCATACAAAAAATTTATGTCGGATTGAATTTTGCTTCTAGAAATCTTTTAGATTCGGCCGCGGGAGGCACTTTTATGGAAATTACGTTAGGAGATGCTACCAAATTGCTTGATAATATTATGGCTAATTATTCTCAATGGCACACCGAAAGATCTTCTAGTAAGAAAGTGCATGCTATAGAAGAAATCAATGTTTTGAGTGAAAAGATGGATGAACTTATGAAGATGTTTGCTCCTAAAAATACTCCTCTTGATCCCAATGATATGCCTTTATCTACTTTGCTTGAGAATAATAATGAATCTATGGATGTGAATTTTGTTGGTAGGAATAGTTTTGGAAACAACGCTTATAGAGGGAATTTTAATCCTAGGCCTTATCCTAGTAATCCTTCTAACAATTATGGAAATTCCTACAACAACTCTTATGGAAATTTTAATAATATGCCCTCTGAATTTTAGAGTAGTGTTAAAGAGTTTATGAATTCACAAAAGAATTTTAATGCTTTGCTTGAAGAGAAATTGCTTAAAGTTGATGATTTGGCTAGGAACATTGATAGAATTTCTCTTGAAATTGATTCTTTAAAGCTTAGATCTATTCCTCCTAAGCATGATATCAATGAGTCTCTCAAAGCCATGAGAATTTCCAATGATGAGTGCAAGGAAAGAACCGCTAGGATGCGTGCTTCCAAAGATGCCTTTATTAAAGTGTGTTCTTCCAATCCCTATGAAAATTAAGATGAAGATCTAAAAGTTATTGATGTGTCCCCCATTAAATCTTTGTTTTGCAATATGAATCTTGATGAATCTTAATATGATCTTCCTTTACCTAGAAGGGTTCTAAGAATTTGGAGTTTCTAGATCTTGATGATGAAATTGATGAAAGTGGGATTGAAATAAATAAAAACCGTGATGTTGCTAAACCCACTATTTTGGATCTCAAGGAATTTAATTATGAGAATTGCTCTTTGATTGGTTGTATTTCCTTGTTGCAATCCGTGCTAGATTCTCCTCATGCTTATAGTCAAAATAAGGCCTTTACCGAACATATTGTTGATGCTTTGATGCAATCTTATGAAGAAAAACTTGAGTTGAAAGTTTCTATCCCTAGAAAACTCTATGATGAGTGGGAACCTACTATTAAAATTAAAATTAAAGATTTTGAGTTTCATGCTTTGTGTGATTTGGGTGCTAGTGTCTCTACTATTCCCAAAACTTTATGTGATTTGCTAGATTTCCGTGATTTTGATGATTGCTCTCTAAACTTGCATCTTGCGGATCCCACTATTAAAAAACCTATGGGAAGAATTAATGATGTTCTTATTGTTGCAAATAGGAATTATGTGCCCGTAGATTTTATCGTTCTTGATATAGATTGCAATCCTTCATGTCCTATTATTCTTGGTAGACCTTTCCTTAGAATGATTGGTGCAATTATTGATATGAAGGAAGGGAACATTAGATTCCAATTTCCCTTAAATAAGTGTATGGAACACTTCCCTAGAAATAAAATAAAATTACCATATGAATCTATCGTGAGAGCCACTTACGGATTGCCTACCAAAGATGGCAATACCTAGATCTATCCTTGGTTTTATGCCTAGCTAGGGGCGTTAAACGATAGCGGTTGTTGGGAGGCAACCAATTTTATTTAGTGTTTTTTTGTTTTTGCTTCTGTTTAGGAATAAATAATCCATCTGCCTTCTGTTTGGATGTGGTTTTATGTTTTAATTAGTGCTTGTGCCAAGTAGAACATATAGGATAACCTACGATGATAGTTGACTTGATTCTGCTGAAAAACAGAAACTTTGCACGCACGAATTTAGTTATGATAAATCACAGGAACGTGATTTTGCATTGACTCTTTTTGCTTCTGATCAATAAACAAATTGTCCAGGACTTCCTATTTTGGTAGAAGTTTTAGAGTTCCAGAATTTTGCGTTAGTTACGGATTGCTACAGACTGTTCTGTTTTTGACAGATTCTGTTTTTCGTGTGTTGTTTGCTTATTTTGATGAATCTATGGCTAGTAAATTAGTTTATAAACCATAGAGAAGTTGGAATACAGTAGGTTTAACACCAATATAAATAAAGAATGAGTTCATTACAGTACCTTGAAGTAGTCTTTTGTTTTCTTTCTCTAACGGAGCTCGCGAGATTTCTATTGAGTTTTGTGTTGTGAAGTTTTCAAGTTTTGGGTGAATTCTTTTGATGGATTATGGAACAAGGAGTGACAAGAGCCTAAGCTTGGGGATGGCCATGGCACCCCCAAGATAATCCAAGGACACCAAAAAGTCAAAGCTTGGGGATGCCCCGGAAGGCATCCCCTCTTTTCGTCCACTTCCATCGGTAATTTACTTGGAGCTATATTTTTATTCACCAACATGATATGTGTTTTGCTTGGAGCGTCTTGTATTATTTATGTCTTTGCTTGTTAGTCTACCACAATCATCCTTGTTATACACATCTTTTGAGAGAGCCATACATGATTTGGAATTTGTTAGAATACTCTATGTGCTTCACTTATATCTTTTGAGCTTGATAGTTTTGCTCATGGTACTTCACTTATATCTTTTTGAGCGTGATAATTTTTGCTCTAGTGCTTCACTTAGATCTTTTAGAGCACGGTGGTGGATTTGTTTTAAAGAAACTATTGATATCTCATGCTTCACTTAGATTATTTTGAGAGTCATTAATAGCATGGTAATTTGCTTAATGTTAATATACTTGGTGTTCAACATATGTGAAACTTTCTTTTGAGTGAATTGAATACTAAGATAAGTTTGATGCTTGATAATTGTTTGAGATATGAAGGTGATAATATCAAAGTCGTGCTAGTTGGGTGATTATGGATTTGAGAAATACTTGTGTTGAAGTTTGCAAGTCTCGTAGCATGCACGTATGGTTAAAGTTGTGTAACAAATTTGAAACATGAAGTGTACCTGGCTTGTGCATCCTTATGAGTGGCGGTCGGGGACGAGCGATGGTATTTTCCTACCAATATATCCCCCTAGGAGCATGTGCGTAGTACTTGATTTTTGATGGCTTCTAAATTTTTGCAATAAGTATATGAGTTCTTTTGACTAATGTTGAGTCCATGGATTATACGCACTCTCACATTTCCGCCTTTGCTAGCCTCTTCGGTACCGTGCATTGCCCTTTCTCACCTTGAGAGTTGGTGCAAACTTCGCTGGTGCATCCAAACCCCGTGATACGATACGCTTTATCACACATAAACCTCCTTATATCTTCCTCAAAACAGCCACCATACCTACCTATTATGGCATTTCCATAGCCATTCCGAGATATATTGCCATGCAACTTCCATCATCATCATCATGACATACATTACTTTTGTCATATTGCCATTGCATGATCATGTAGTTGACATCGTATTTGTGGTAAAGCCACCATGCATTATTTTCCATACATTTCACTCTTGATTCATTGCACCATCCCGGTACACCGCCGGAGGCATTCATATAGAGTCATATCTTGTTCTAAGTTTCGAGTTGTAATCCTTATGTTGTAATCAATAGAAGTGTGATGATCATCATTATTAGAGCATTGCCCAAATAAAAAAAGAGAAAGGCCAAAAGAAAAAAAAGGCCCAAAAAAAGAATATAAAAAGGGAAATGCTACTATCTCTTTTTCCACACTTGTGCTTCAAAGTAGCACATTGTTCTTCATGTAGTGAGTCTCATATATTGTGCTTCAAAGTAGCACCTTGTTCGTCATGTAGTGAGTCTCATAAGTTGTCTTTTCATACTAGTGGGAATTTGTCATTATAGAACTTGGCTTGTATATTCCTACGATGGGCTTCTTCAAATGCCCTAGGTCTTCGTGAGCAAGCGAGTTGGATGCACACCCACTAGTTTTCTTTTGTTGAGCATTCATAGCTCTAGTGCATCCGTGGCATGGCAATCCCTACTCCTCATGTTGATATCAATTGATGGGCATCTCCATTGCCCGTTGATTATCCTCGTCAATGTGAGACTTTCTCCTTTTTTTCTCCACACAATCCCCATCATCATATTCTATTCCACCCATAGTGTTATATCCATGGCTCACGCTCATGTATTGCGTGAAGGTTGAAAAAGTTTGAGATTATTTAAGTATGAAACAATTGCTTGGCTTGTCATCGGGGGTATAGAAGTTGGGAACATCTTTGTGTGACGAAAATGAAGCATAGCCTAACTATATGATTTTGTAGGGATGAACTTTCTTTTGCCATGTTATTTTGAGAAGACATGATTGCTTTGATTAGTATGCTTGAAGTATTATTATTTTTGTGTCAATATGAACTTTTGTCTTGAATCTTTTGGATCTGAATATTCATATCACAATTAATAAGATTTACATTGAAATTATGCCAAAGTATCACTCCGCATCAAAAATTCTTTTTTTATCATTTACCTACTCGAGGACGAGCAGGAATTAAGCTTGGGGATGCCTGATACGTCTCCAACGTATCTATAATTTTTTATTGCTCCATGCTACTTTATCTACTATTTTGGACTATATTGGGCTTTATCTTCCACTTTTATATTACTTTTGGGACTAACCTATTAACCGGAGGCCCAGCCCAGAATTGCTGTTTTTTGCCTTTTTCAGTGTTTCGAAGAAACAGAATATCAAACGGAGTCCAAACGGAATGAAACCTTCGGGATCGTGATTTTCCAACCAAACGTGATCCAGGAGACTTGGACCCTACTCCAAGCAGTGCCCGAGGAGGTCACGAGGGTGGAGGGTGCCCCTCTGGGCGCGCCCCTACCTCGTGGGCCCCTCGACGCTCCGCCGACGTACTCCTTCCTCCTATATATACCTACGTATCCCCGAACGATCAGAACAGGAGCCAAAAACCTAATTCCATCGCCGCAACCTTCTGTATCCATGAGATCCCATCTTGGGGCCTGTTCTGGAGCTCCGCCGGAGGGGGCATCCACCACGGAGGGCTTCTACATCATCACCATAGCCCCTCCGATGAAGTGTGAGTAGTTTACTTCAGACCTTCGGGTCCATAGCTAGTAGCTAGATGGCTTCTTCTCTCTTTTTGGATCTCAATACAATGTTCTCCCCCTCTCTCGTGGAGATCTATTCGATGTAATCTTCTTTTTGCGGTATGTTTGTTGAGACCGATGAACTGTGGGTTTATGATCCAGTATTATCTATGGAAAATATTTGATTCTTCTCTGAATTCTTTTATGTATGATTGAGTTATCTTTGCAAGTCTCTTTGAATTGTCCTTTTTGGTTTGGCCAACTAGATTGGTAGTTCTTGCAATGGGAGAAGTGCTTAGCTTTGGGTTCAATCTTGCGGTGTCCTTACCCAGTGACAGAAGGGGCAGCAAGGCACGTATTGTATTGTTGCCATCGAGGATAACAAGATGTGGTTTTTATCATATTGCATGAATTTATCCCTCTACATCATGTCATCTTGCTTATGGCGTTACTCTGTTTTTAACTTAATACTCTAGATGCATGCTGGATAGCGGTCGATGAGTGGAGTAATAGTAGTAGATGCAGAATCATTTCGATCTACTTGTTTTGGACGTGATGCCTATATACATGATCATTGCCTAGATATACTCATAAATATGCTCAATTCTGTCAACTGCTCAACAGTAATTTGTTCACCCACCGTAGAATACTTATGCTCTTGAGAGAAGCCACTAGTGAAACCTATGGCCCTCGGGTCTATTCTCATCATATCAATCTCTATCACTTTATTTACTTGCTTTTTTTACTTTGCCTTTACTTTTTACTTCGCATCTATCTATCAAAAATACCAAAAATATTATCTCTATCAGATCTCACTCTCGTAAGTGACCTGAAGGGATTGACAACCCCTAAGCATTGGTTGCGAGTTGCTATCGTTTTGTGTAGGTACGAGGGACTTGTGCGTGGTCTCCTACTGGATTGATACCTTGGTTCTCAAAAATTGAGGGAAATACTTACGCTACTTTGCTGCATCATCCTCCCCTCTTCGGGGAAATCCAACGCAGTGCTCAAGAGGTAGCAATATCTCATTGACCAAATAGTTGTGGGATGTTATGTTACTAATAACACTATTTTGTCTGCATGTGTACAGGGTTTGGCTAATGTTGTTTCTGGTCAGCTGTAACAGTTGATTCTTTGTCGGTATAGTTACAATTTTGCATGCACAAAAGTTCAAGACTACATATAGTATAATCACATTTCTTTGATTATAGAGGGCTCTTTTTATTCTGCTCACCGTGGTAGTTATTTTTCCTAACTATGTGGCTTGTGCTTTTCTAACTGCAGGCCAAGAGGTCCTCGTGTGCCAGACGAGAGGGTTGTAGTAGCTGATCGTGTACCGCCACTAGAAGCTGCTATTCGAGGATTTGCTGACAGGGGGACTGAGGTGGTCGTCAACCCGGTGCTTGGCACTATTTTTGATTCGCTGGCAGAGGCATATGAATTCTACAATCTATATTCATGGGAGGTGGGCTTTGGGATTTGTTACGGCAAGAGCAGGCAAAATGTCAATGGGACCAAGTGTATGCAAGTGTGCGGCTGCGCTGTAAGCCCCCTTCTTGCTTCTTATTTGTGATTTGTGTGCCGTGCATGCCTTGTTCTATGCAGAGATGATCTGACACATTTTTGCTGTTTTTTGCTTTAAAATATAATTTCAGGGCAAACCAGAAAGGGAGAACAGCTCGTCAATGAGGAGCAATTGCGTCGCCATGCTTCAGTTGCACCGGACAGATGATGGTGGGTGGTATGTATCTGAAAATCGCGCCTCCCACACCCATGAAATACTACGGACTTGTGCTGAGAAGCTGCACTGGCCATCACACCGGCACATTGACACATACACAAGAGACCTTGTGAAACAGTTGCACCGGAACAATGTAAATCTGGGGAAGGTATACAGCATCATTGGAAGCCTATTTGGGCGGATGGAGAACGTCCCGTTCACAAAAGAGGTGCCTTAGGACTTTCTGTGGGAAGCTTAGCAAGGAGCAGGCGGATGATAATGTGCCGAAGACTATGGATGCATTCTCTGAGCTGGGGTCAAATGATCCGGAGTTTTTGTACGTTGTTGAGGTTGATAAGGAAAGCAAGATAAAAACCCTATTGTGGACCAATGGTAGAAGTAAGATGCAATACCACGATTTCGGGGATGTCATAACATTCGACACTACATACAAGACAAATCTGTATGACATGCCTTTCGGGTTGTTCGTGGGGGTGAACAATCACTTCCAGAATATCATCATGGGCGGGGTCATAATGAGAGAGGAAACGATCGAGAGTTTCAAATGGGTATTCACCGATTCATCCGGCTGATGGGTGGCAAGCCTCCGAAAACGATACTCACAGGTTTGTTTGCTGCCCTCTGGATTCCTGGTTTGCCACCTCTGTATCACACCAGATACCCCAAAATATAGAGCCCCATGGTTGTGTGTGTGCAGCGGGTAATCCTGCTTTGATTATAAGTTACACCCCTGATCATTGTTTCCTGCTTGCAGATCAAGCGCGCGCAATGGAGGTGGCTATACAACAAATGATGCCGGATAGCACACATCGCTGGTGCAAGTGGCATGTGCTACGGAAGGCAAAGGAGCACCTAGGGCCGCATACACCAAACGCAGTGATTTCAGGGCTGGGCTGCACAAGGTGGTCAATGAAATGCTCACTGTGGGCGAGTTTGAAGCAGCTTGGGCTGAACTGCTTGACAAATACTCCCTCCATTCCTTTATATAAGGTGTATTTGTTTTTTGATAAAATTCCACAATGTAAGGTGCATTTCTTCTAATTCTTCGTAATTCCATCATTACCCCTTTAAAATAAGGAAAGCATCTCTCCCCTGATTGCATGCATCTTTTCTTGTAAAGAGAAAAAAGGAAAGTATCTCTCTCCTGATTGTGTTTATCTCTTACTTTCCTTGCCTAAAGATTTAGTTGCCGCTAATCAATGATCTTGCCAAGGTTAATTTCGTCTTAACATGTGTATAATTATGTGCCTTGATCACCGTGTTGGAAATAATACACCTTACATAAAGGAATGGAGGGAGTACAAGCTTCACAACAACACGTTCCTGATCCAGATTTTCAAGGTTCGGCACAAGTGGGCGAAGCCTTATTTTAGTGGAAAGTTTTGTGTGAAGCATACCAGTACACAAAGAAGCGAGAGTGCAAACCATTTGGTGAAGGGCTACATCTCGCCTACATGCCCCATGAACCCTTTTGTGAAGCAATACAACAAATTGCAGTTTGACCGAGAAGGTGAAGAAGGATTCCAAGAGAAGAGAACGAGGCTGGTGGGTGCTAAAGCAAAACTTTCTGCAACAAGAGGCATCATCTTTTTTCTGATTTCCATTCTTGCTAACAGATTTGTTTGTGTATTTTAACAGGGTGGTATAGTTCTCCGATACAATTACCCTTTGGAAGAGCATGCAAGCCATGTGTATACCCGGACCATGTACGAAATGTTTGGCCAGGCTTTGTATCGGTCTGGTCGGTATGATGTTGAAGAAGTTGAGCGAGGTATCAGCTACAACGTTCGGCACGTTGAAGCTGAGAAGCAAGAGAAGTGGTGCCGTGAAATGCATGTGGTCAATGTCCATGATGGCGGCGCTAGGTTTTCGTGCGAATGTGGGCTCTTCGAGCACATGGGGATGCTTTGTTGCCATGCTATCAAGGTAACTACTAAGTGCCCCCTCCTTGTTAGAGAGCCTTCACTAAAAATAGTTCCTTCACGATGATTTATCCAGGCTTCCATCTTCTTGTTGTAATGTTGTTTCTCCCCCATGCATCGACGCAGGTACTAATTCATCTGGGGGTGAGAACCCAGTTTCCATGTCCTGAAGCGGTGGACAGTAGATGCCTGCGACAATTTGCCACTCCACCTTCTCCATTACCTAAAGGATCAAGGGCCTCCATGGTTATCCTCCTACAGGCATACAGCACTACACCTGACTGCACTCGAGTTTGTGCAGCTGGGGGATAGCAACGTCGATGCATTCGACAGAGCAATGGACATATTGATTGCAGGTAAGGCAGAGCTGACTGTTTTGGCAGCGATCAAGGATGGCAAAAGTTTGGTGGACCAAACACAAATTGGGGAGTCAGCCAATCCCGCTCAGGATAAGGGAGCAGGTTCCTCACACCCAGACGACATGTGTTCTCAAATGTTCGTCTCCACCGAGTGTGGCCTTAGTTCTGTTTCAGGGGAAGCTGGATCAAGCCTCTCACTGTCCACGTTGCTGCCGCCTGATAGGAAGAAGCAGAAGGGTAGGCCAACCACAGCGAGGGACAAGCCCGGATATGAGGTCAAGGACATGCGATCGAGATTTTGTACGGTTTGTAGGGAGAAAGGGCACAAGAGCACGACGTGCCGCCGCAGGGGTGATCTTTCGAAGAAACCTCACAAAATCCCTATGTGCGGCAATTGCGGTGTAGCTGGGCACAAGAAAACAAGTTGTTTCAATCCCACCTTGCCATTCGCGAAGAGGCCTCACGACGGCCAGTCGAGTGATGTTCGGATCAACGTTTGATGTAGGTGGTTGAAACTAAAACCCAATCGCCCTAACTGAGTCTATGATGTGTTGCAGTTAGCCATAATTTGAGTAGTTCGACTTCCCGCAGTTAGGCATAATTTGAGACTATGATTTGTTTTTCCAATAAGTGTTATTTGGCACTGTAAGAACTGTAAGGCTGGTCATAGTGGGGAGTAACTTAGACTAGTGTCATACATATGACACTAGTCTAAGTTACTACCTTCATAATGCAAAGTAACATAATAGTAGTATCATAGATGGCTTCATTTATTAACTTGTAGACTCATCTTGTCTTGGGAAGCGCTATGTTACAGTAACATATTATGTTACCACCTCTTATTAACTACTTGCCACATAAGCAAAAAAAAATTGAAGTGCGCTATGTTACTAGCTAAGTTACTCCCACTATGACCAGCCTAATTGGATTTCATGCTGATAGACCTAGTTTGGGCGTGTGATATTGATTTTCCAATAAGTGATGCCATAACTTGGGTGGGAATGTTGAAATGATTTAATGCTGTTAAGATTAGTTTCCCTGCTTCGACGTGCCGCCCTGTGATTTTGAAAACAAGGGGTACTGGAACAACGGCTGGTGCATGGGCCTTAAATACATGCATGTGGGGTAAAGTGTTTACGTTATACAATGTGCGGTGCAACGGTATTATTTTGTCCTTCATCCTGCACGCGTACAGTGCTCTGCATGTGTGCGTCAGTCCTGTCAGTTCATGGTACAGAGAATACAGCAAATACGCATCATAACACTCGCTTCCGCCGCTCTATACTCCAAGTAGCACTTCCAGCTGGTCCTAATCGCGACGCAGTACCAGCCGTGGATGCGCTGCGTGCAACGCTGCACTTCTCGCCGGAACTCGGCCTGAATCAACAATTTAAAGAGTCGGGCAAGGCAAAAGGTAGACAGAGCTCCTCATTTTTGCTTTGAGAGATAATATCCCAAACTTGGGAAGTAATGAACTGTTTGGCCCAATCGTACTTCTCAGGAGAAAGGAAAGTAACAGACAGGAAATTAACCCAGTCAACTGGTACCTGAATGATGTCCTTACTGGTAGCTGTAGGTGCAAAATGTTTGGACCATATTTGAGCTCCTTCCTTTCCAAGGTACTTCTCAGCAGTACCAATGGCAATCTCATGGACAGTGGGAGAGGGCAGGCCTGTCTCTGAGATAATCAAGTGATCAAACTTAAACATAGGAATAGGAAAACCTGGAGGGGCAAAAACATCAGAAGAAGAGGATTCACCTTGCCCTTCAGCATAATTCATGGGATCTAATTGAGTAGTCATCATGTGAGCTGGATAATCATTCTGCTGATTGGTAACAGGGGGTGAGATTGCATAGTTTGGTTGATATCCTCCCTGCTGATAATAGGAGCAACTTGGTTTTGTAGCACAGGTAGATTGTCCTCCAATTGAGCAGTTTCCATAGTAAAAGCTTCAACTAGAGGTCAGAGTTGACCACCTCATTGTTAAGGTTATGTTTTGGAGGCATGAAGCTCTCAAAATGCATGGGGTCTACCATGTGGGAGTTGAGGGCCACAGAGTGATTATTTAGGATGGCTGAGAGATGCAGATCTTCAAGTGCCTGCACAGCTAGGTTCATCTCATCAAGAACTGCCACTGTGGGAAGTTCCTGGGCCATGATGGGCCCAATAGGTTCCTCAGGCCCAGTCTGTCCAATATCAGCATTCAAATCAGGTAGCAGAGGGGCAAGAGGCGCCAAAGGCCCAACAGCAGAGTTAGCCATTTCAGCACTAATATTTGGTGGCACATCTGAGACAGTGACATTACTGTTAGCTGGTAGCTGCTCCACCTCAGGATGGACATTGTTATCTTCCATGGGCTCCATCAGATCATGTAAGTGCAAAAATTCTTCATCATGCAATTCCTGGTCAGCAAGTTCTTGTTCTGCCGGCATGGCCCAGTGTCCCCAGCCAGGAAGCTCTGCCGTATCCTCCTCCTCATCAACCTGAATTCCTAACTGAAGATCCAAAAGCGGGTTCTGAACTGGTGCCTGTACTGCATCTTGCTCATGGAATTGCAGTGGTCCCAGAAAGTGGTTATGCTGGTTCTGATGGAAATGAGCCTGAGCAGGGACTGTGTGTGGGTTATCAAATGCAGGAATCGGGTCTTCATCAGGTGCTTCTCTGCCTAATGGAGTGTCTTGCAGAATCACCACAGGTACCGAGAGGGTAGCAGTATCATCTCCTTCTCCAATAGCGATGCTGGAAGGAATATCTCTCAGTTCTTCCACCTTTATTTTGACCATAAGATTTGCCCGAGTACTCCTGTTTCTATCCCACATCACAAACTTGCCAAACTTACTGATAGCATTGCTAATCTCATGAATGTTGCGACAGTCCAAAGGAAATCCACATAACAAATCCACACTTCTCTACTAAGATTGAGTTTGCGCCAATTCAGTCCTTGATTATGCTTCTCAAAAATGACATGCACATCAGTGAAGGGGTGCGGGCTGCTGTTCACTAATTCATCCCGATCAAACACACTATCGAACTTGATGTAGGCTTGTCCAAATGGGCAGGGTGAAATCTCAGAAAATCCCAGGTGCTTAACATCAGTAAGAAACTCAGAGATTACCTCGCGAATAGTAGCAAACTGGACCGGCAGGTTGGGCATCGGTACGATGGTAGCAATGGCCCATTCTTCATGCGCCGCTGGTACCGCTCCAGTCAGGATACGAATGCGCGCCGGCCTACCCGCGACGTCGACGCGGTGGTGACCAGCAGGGATGAAGGGGCTCGGGTCGAACGGGAAGGCCGCCATGGATTGTGCGGATGGGGGGAGAAGGGTGGATTGTGAGGCGGAGAGAAGGGGAATGAGCACTGTCTTGGATGGCCGCAGCTCTCAATCTTTGGGCGATGGATGGAGTGGCAGGATTGTAATGGCGGACGTCCGCTCTGGCGGAAATGGAGGCGTCTCCTTTGTTTTCTTGGTAGGCAGGGGTAATGACTGACCCTCTGACTAGCTGATTAGTCTCATTCGCGGCAACAGTGGTGATTTGCCTCGGAATCATTAGATTCGGTCGCGTTGGATGTGGGCTGAGACGGCAGGGTGGGGTGCCTAGTGGGCTGAAGGACTGGGCTTGAGTTGGGCTGCTTAGCAGAGAAACAGTCCCGGGCGATGTGGCCCCAACGCTTACAATTTCTACATTTAATCCTATTAGTGCAGCTGGGCCTAAGATGACCATGCATGAGGCACCTGACGCAATAAAACCCATTAAACGCGGTTTGAATGGGCGGATTGCCCGCCCTCTCATTACTACCCTTGAATGGTTCCGGGCGACGATCACGGTCGAAAGGATGAACAGTATGCTGCTGGTGTGATCGAGCTGGAGATCTGATCGGGGTGGGAGCATGCTGGATGTACGAAGTGGGTGTACGAAGAGCCTGAAGGTAAGATTTTCTAGGATGATCACGAAAGACATGAGTCCATGCATCTTCCTTCACTTGGAGATATTGATCAAGTTCCCAGGAGGAATTAGGGCCTCCAGATCCCCATAGGAGAAAGTTGATATTGAGGAGAGGTAGAGAGATGTTACCTCCTTTTATGATAGAGAAACCAACTTCTTTGGATGAAATCGAGAACCGAAAAGACCAATTTTGAAGCAATTGAACCTTGAACAGGGATGCCCGGCCACCGAAACAGGACAGGAGGATCGTGGCGACAGATTCCACCGTGAGCCTGATCCGCGAACGGGTGAACTCAGCAACTAAAATGAATTCCTCCATATCTTTACCTTCTTCATAGTTGATGGGTACTCCCCATTTCCTCCGCACTTCAGCAGCGAAATCTTGACCCAAGTCGAAGTTTAGATCCAATAGAGCCATCGCGACGGCTATGGTGGACGCCATGACCGGAGTGGGCACGGCGTGAGGCCTCCGCAGCCAGGTGGCCGGCGGAGGGGCTAGGCGGAGGGGCTAGGCGGAGGAGGGGCTAGGTGCTGAGTTAACGTTCATCCTATCGCCCACGAGGATATCATGTCTTGCCAGACTCATGCCTTGACAGCTCTAATCTTTCTAGTATCTTGGTAACTACTCAGGATCAGGAGAATACACCTAGTGTGTTGTGTGGCTCACAGGATATCATGTCATCATCCACCTCTGCTATTCATCACAACAGGAAGAGGAAGGACAAGGGGCCACTAGTGGAGACAGAGGTAAGGAGGATTTGCCGTCTCCAAAAACTCAATAAGGGTTATAAGAAGTCGGTTTGCATGGATAAGGATTGTTTAGCTTGTCACTCTTTCCCACCTCCATTGCCTGCGAAAGTTATTAAAAATCTGAACACTGCTTATTGCAAGGTCAATGCCCAAGATACTACAGAAGAGAAGCTTACCACTAAGATCAAGAAACCCAAGGTTGCTACCAAGGCAAAGGAGGGGACAAGAAAATCCAAGGAGGGGGCCAACATGTCCAAGGAAGGGACCATTAGTGCGAAGAGCGGGCAGTAATTAGTTGGTCTCTTTAGTCAGTGCTGGTGTCTGATCTTTTGGGATGAGGATATTTGTCTCTGTGATGTATATTTGGGTCTTTCTATCTTTGGTTCCTATGGATCAGACTATTTGTATGAGATTCCAGTATGGTATGACTTTATGGATCGAAGTTATCCACTCTCTCCTGATTATCTTGGTAGATCAGATATTTAACCGCTATCAATCTCACTGCACAAACCCAACCTCCCTCCCTTCTACTCTCAGTTTTCTATAATCATCATGAAGAGAAATTGGAATATCTTGAATTGGAACATTAGGGGTATCAATGACCCAAAGAAATGGGATGCTCTATCTAATAAAATTGCTGAATCCAATTGCTCCATTCTATGCCTCCAGGAAACTAAGAGAGAGTTATTTGACACTTCTTATATTCGAAAATTCTGTCCCAAGAAAATCTCCAAATTCGAATTTCTCCCTTCCATTGGTGCTTCTAGAGGATTACTGATAGCCTGGAATGACAATCTTTTCTCAGGACAGTTGGAACACCTAAATGATTTCTCTTTGACCATTAAGTTCACCTGTAAGCTGTCAGGGACTATGTGGAAACTCACCAACATCTATGGACCCTGTCAGCAGGATGCAAGAACTGTTTTCCTTGATTGGTTTAAGGAATTTCATGTGGGAGATGATGTCAACTGGCTAGTACTAGGTGATTTTAACTACATCAGATATCCTCATAACAGAAATAGAGATGGAGGCAACCTGAATGACATGCTCTTATTTAATGAAGCAATCAACAACCAAGCACTTGTTGAAATTCCACTGAAAGGCAGAAAACTCACTTGGAGCAATATGCAAGATGCTCCACTTTTGGAAAAATTGGACTGGTGCTTCACTTCTGAAGCTTGGACCCTCATGTTCCCTTCCACTCAAGCCATCCCTCTTGCCAAAACCACCTCAGATCACATCCCTATTGTTATTCAAGTGGGTACCTGCATTCCTAAAGCACAGGTTTTCAGATTTGAAATTACTGGCTGAAACACCCTCAATTCAAGGATGTGGTAAGGAGCATCTGGGAGCAAGATGTTCATGAAGAGGATAGTGCCAAAAACATTGCTGCAAAATTCAAGAGGCTAAGGAAAGGTTTAAAAAACTGGGCCAAAACTATCTCAAACCACAAGCAAATTATTCAGAACATCAACTACATGATCCTCTTCTATGATGTTATTGAGGAATTAAGGGACCTGTCCATTGAGGAAACTAATGGCAGAAAGATTCTGATTGAGCATTTGAAACTTATTAATGAGCGGCAGAGAATATATTGGAGCAGAGAGCCACCATCAGAAATATCAAAATGGGGGAGGCAAACACCAAGTACTTTCAATCTAAAGCAACTATCAAGCATAGATTTAATCATATTGCTGTGTTGAGGGATGAGGATGACCAAGAACACACAGATCACCAAGATAAAGCTGCTATCCTATACAGAGCATTTAAGAAGAGATTAGGATCTGTTACAACAACTGAGAACCCACTCATGCTGCAGCACCTTCTATTACACCATGATGATTTATCAGATCTGGAACTTCCCTTTTCTAAGCAAGAAATTGATGATGTCATTACAAAGATGCCTACTAATAAAGCTCCTGGACCAGATGGGTTTAATGCAGCTTTTCTCAAAGCTTGCTGGGATATTGTGGCCCCAGATTTCTATAAGCTTATTGAAGACTTCCACATGGGTACTGTAAATTTGCAGAGTATCAACTACTCTTTCATTACTCTGATCCCCAAGAGAGATGATGCTGTGCTACCAATGATTTTAGACCTATTTCCCTTTTGAACTGCACCCTGAAGATCTTAACCAAGCTGTTGGCCAACAGACTGCAAAGCAAGATACTCAAGCTTATTCATCCCAACCAATATGGGTTTCTCTCTAACAGGTGCATTCAAGACTGTTTAGCTTGGTCCTATGAATACATTCATCAATGCCACCAATCAAATGAAGATATCATTCTTCTGAAATTGGATTTTGAAAAGGCTTTTGATATGCTCAGTCATGATACTATTATTGATATTCTGAAAGCCAAAGGTTTTGGAAATAGGTGGATTAATTGGATTCAAATGATTTATGGCACTGGATTTTCTTCTGTTCTTCTCAATGGGGTTCCTAGAAAACAATTTCTTTGCAAATGTGGAGTCAGGCAAGGGGACCCTCTTTCCCCTCTCATTTTTGTGCTAGCAGCAGACATTTTACAATCTATGATGAATGAGGCAATGCATAACTCTATGATACAACCCCCTCTGGTCCATCAATCAAGCCCTGATTTTCCTATCATCCAATATGTTGATGATACCATTTTAGTGGTCAAAGCTGAGGCCTCCCAACTGATGCATATTAAGAATATGCTACTGCATTTTGCTGCTTTCACTGGCCTGAAAGTCAACTACAACAAGTCTATTATGATTCCCATCAACACCTCTGAGGAACAAATGCAATATCTGTCATCTATCTTTGGCTGCCATATTGGAGCACTTCCCCACACCTATTTGGGTTTGCCTCTCAGCTTACACAAACCTAGAGTGGAAGATTACATACCCCTACTTAAGAGAGTGGAGAATCGATTGCTTGGTTGTGCTACTCTGCTTTCCACTGGAGACAAATTAACTCTCATTAAATCTGTCTTCTCCAGCCTGCCAACTTTCTTCATGTGCTCTTTAAGGATGCCAGCATCAGTGGTTAAACAACTGAACATCTATCTGAAAAACTGTTTTTGGAGAAAATATGGATCTTTGGAGAGGGGTGCTGCACTCATAGCATGGGACACTGCATGTCAACCTAAGGCCAATGGAGGACTAGGGATATTGGATATTGACACTCATAATCAGGCACTTCTCATGAAGCAATTACATAAATTCCTTAATAGAGTTGATACTCCTTGGATCAATATCATCTGGGAAACTTACTACTCCACCTCCCTGCCTGGTGAGAGATTGGTGGGCTCTTTCTGGTGGAAAGCTATACTCAAGTTGCTGCCAACATACAAAAAATTTGCAGTTTGCAAGGCCCATTCTAGTGACACCACTTTTCTATGGTCTGATAACTGGTGGGATCAACCACTTCGGTCCAAATTCCCTGAACTGCAGTGTTATACCAAGAATGAATATGTTACCCTGAAGACTGCTATGGAAGAACTAGATCTGTCTGAACTCTTTCACACTCCTCTGTCTGAACAAGCCTTCCAGCAGTATACTCTGCTAATCCAGCACCTACAACACCGACCACAATCCAATAACCCCGATGAATGGCAAGTTCTGGGAGCCCCCAAAGGATACTCCTCCATCAAGATGTATCATCATATATGTGGACCCAGCTTGGTGCACCCGATTTTCAGACAGATTTGGCATACAAGTTGCAGACTGAGGCACAAGATTTTTATTTGGTTGCTGCTTCATGACAGGATCAACACAAGGAACCTCCTCCATAGGAAATCTATGCATCTCACCAGCTACAATTGTGCACTCTGTTCAGATAACACGGAGGAGATGCTGCTTCACTTATTCTGGAATTGCCCCTTGGCTCTCCAATGTTGGGATACCATCATCCCTTCCAAGCCAAGAGGAATATCTGTCTTCGATGACTTTCAACTTGCCTTGGAGCAACTCCCTCCAGATATTGCCCTAGATATTATTGTGATGGGCTATTGGAGCATATGGTCCATCAAAAATGACAAGATTTTTCGTGCAGCAGTTCCTCATATTCAGGGTTGGAAATTCTATCTTCAAGATGGTCTATGGGCAGCACAGATAAAAGCAAAGCAAACTAAAGCGGCCAAGATTAGCTCCTGGGTTATACAAAATTTATAATTGTTCTCATGTTTCACAAAACTGGTATTGGATGATTGCTGTGATGTAATCGGTTTTGCTTGTACATAATTTATTAATATAATTTACCGTAGAACGTTCTACGGTTTCCTGGTCAAAAAAATAATTTAAAGAGTCATTTTTTTTCAGGCTGAGCCCGGAGTGAAAAACACTAGTGTCAAGACTGGACTGGGCAAAAAGAAACGACCTAAACCAAATCGAAAAACAGAAAAACTAGAAACTACCTTGAAATATGGCCGGGCTAAGTTGTAATTTCTTTTTCTTTTCTTCATTTCCCGGCTTTCTGTTCTTTTTCTTACGATAGATACCTCTGTTCCTTCTCCAATGTACGTATTATCTCTACCTGTGAATCTTTCGGATGCTGTTTTTCAACTTAGGCTCCTTCCTTCCCGACTCTGCTCAAAAATAAAAGAAACGAAACATGTACTTCAGACTTTCAGATATCCAGAAAACCAGAACACTACCATCCATACAGCTCTCCCAGCGGCGAGTTCACTGCAATCAGCATACAACAGACACAATACAAGTTGCGGCAGCATAATGTTTTAGTCTTACAACACGCAGACTCTTCCAGCACTAGGTTTTTGCAATGCCAACTAGAACTAAACTGGGTAAAGGAGACAGACACGGCGCTCCTCTTCCTAGTCAGTTTCGTCTATCCAATCACCATAGATCCTGCTGATCTTGTCGGGGCCTTTCCATTTCTGGATTGGCCTCTGTAGCTGCCCGGACCTTTGGCTAGCCAAGGCGGAACGCTGTGACTGGCTGCCTAAATGGTACACGTCTGCATGAGGGGGCACCGCAGTGGATGCAGCAGCAGTCTCCACAGGAAGTTTCGAAGATGCCGCAGCCTGCTTCGAATCCGGAGTTGATGCAATGTCCCTCCCGTCAATGTCGACAAGTCCCCCACCATACTTGTGGAGTTCTGCAATTACGACCAAAATATATGTCAGTAATGTAAAACTAGATTAGGTACATTATGTACATTAAGGCCCTGTTTGGTAGCAAAGTACTCCCTCCGTCCCATAATGTAAGACGTTTTTGTAAGTTAAACTAGCTTGCAAAAACGTCTTACATTATGGGACGGAGTAGTATTTTCTAAGCTTATGAGAATACTACAGTTTTTTAGATTACCAGTTATATTTACAATGGGTTGGTTGGTTGCCTCGTTTTGATACTACAGTATTTGCCAAACCATCGTTTTTTCTCTGTATTATATAAAAAGAACCCCAGACCTCCTTTTTAAGAACTGAGCAGCCGAAAAGAACGGCGTCACACGTCATTATCCTCCTCCCCACTGTTCTCAACAGGTCGCCATGTGCAGGGCTGCTCTTAGGCTGATCAGTTGCTTACGTGAGTGTTTGCTAGCTAACGGCTAGCCAGCTTTTACAACGTCGCAGCGCCAAAACAGGTTCTCAGTATTGTGAATACTCTAAAATACTCTGTTATGCCAAGACCACAGTATGTTTTATACCTATAGGATAAATTATTGCAACTTTTATATACTTTCATTTTTGCAATACTTTTTTACTGTAGTTTTTGCAATGCTTTACTATCAAACATAGCCTAAGGCTCCCACCAAACAGGGCTTCAGTCAACAGCGGTTTATCTGATGAATCCAAAAGAAGTATGAAATCATAAGAAATAGACATTGTACATAGCAGCAAAAGGTAATTAGGTGTCTATTTGTAACCATCTAAGAAAATCCAAGCCATTAAGCATGAATCATGCACCAGGCATGTGTACGACAGAAAAATGGCATGTGTGGTGCCAGTACTACATAATTTCACTTATCTTGCAAATGCTCATGCTGGTCATGGGCATAAAATAGAAAACATTGTGCAAGATAAGACCTGCATTGGAGATATCAATTGTCTACAGGTAATAATAAGGCAACACAGACAAAAACAACTAGCATCAGGGCAAGTGGGCATCAGCCCATATGGCAATTATGTAAAACCCAATAGACCAATACCAAATCCAACTACACCTAGAATGACTTATTCTGAACCCAGAACTTAGAAGATCCATACCCAACATGGAAACCATAAAATATATCAAAATAACACGTGGTCATTTTCCTAACCCATATAAGCTAATCAGTAATCAGTAAGTTTGATGATCATATTTTACTAGGAGCTGGCTTCATAAAGAAAACAATATCTAGTCATCTTGAATCTGGTTTACTTCTGATATCTTCCTTGATCCATGGGTTTCTAATCCTACAATTACAAAGCAAGTAGTTTCATAACACAAATTGCTGTCACTTACAAACATGTATGTTAGCACCACTGAAAATATTATGTACATTACTCTATAAGACTTCATAAGCCAAATCCAGATCAAGGTTCAAGATATCAGGGAATTTTTCCTATATGCTGGCGATGCTACTGCCTGTAACCAACTTCTGTATAATGCGAGTGACACAATTGAGAGCAATTGCAAGGATGAACCCAGTTGGATCATTCACCTATTTACCAGTGGACTGGATCCCAACTATTATTGTGCACAGCTAGACTGCTAAGCATCACATAGGTTGGAAACTAATTAAACTTGATATGGACCAAGGGCTGAGCATAAAAAAAATTGTGAATGCTATCTCACACTCGTGAGTACCAAGATGTAGGTTCTGAACAATCTTAAAGACCCATAGAGAACTCATAAACCTGGCCTGATTTGTTCTACTAGTCCAGTAGCTGTGTTGGAATGTACATACTTCCAATCATAGAGTTTCAGGTAAGCTGCTGAACACAGTTGAAATCAGGCCTATGATGTATTATCGTCAATTATAAAGAAGAAATAATTATCTGAGTGTACGCAAAAGTGTCAGGATAGGTTTAAAATACTGCCTCCGTCCGAGAATACTTGTCATCAAAATGGATAAAAAGAGATGTATCTAGAACTAAAATACATCTAGATACATCCCCTTTTATCCATTTTGATGACAAGTATTTCTGGACAGAGGGAGTACGACATATGATGCATTGTGGTCAATTATAAAGAAGCATGACTTATCTGAATGTACGCAAAAGCAAGCATCAGAATTGACTAGAAAACTGTATTGCAGGTTCTATTTCAACTATAATTTGGGTTACAGTCTCAGGGAACAAATGGACATGAGTAAGGACAGACCCAGTGCTGGAAGGTTTGGGGAACGATTATACGAGGCAAGCCTTACCCATGCACAGTACAATGCAGAGAGGCTGCGTCGAACCCAGGACCTCTTGGCACAATTGGGGAGTGCTTTACTACTGCGCCAAGCCTATCCTCCATCAAATGGACATGAGTAACTTTATAAAATATTATGGCCTCATTGTTTATATGAAATGTGAAGAAATTTCATGCAGAGACAAGGAAAAAATATATGCAACCGTATGGTAATAACAATTGAATAGGCTGTCTGTAAAATTTGGGGATTAAAGTCGATTATGAAAAGAAAAAGAGGCTCTCACCAGCAGCTCCATGAGCAAAGTGGCACTTGCTACCGAAGGGGCAGTAGCCAGTCATCTCCCACTTGTTACAAATCCTCGTCTTCCAATTCGACGGCTTCAGAATTGTAGGTCCATTTGGAGAGGCAGCGGCAGCAGTAGCAGAGTTGTAGCTGCCCCCGCCAACCGACGGTGATAGGCTAATCGCGACGCTCTCACGCGCCTTGGACTGCTCATCATGCAAGAAAGTGCATGCGTCGCCATAGGGGCATCCCTCCTCGGTGTAGAACTTCTTGCAGTGCCGCCCCTTGTACGCCCTGCCAGACACGCTGTCACCAGGCACCACGTTGGACGAAGTCATGATCGGGATCTGGTGCTCCTCTCTCTGTTCCGTCGCCTCCTCGTGTGCTGCCACGATCTCCTGCCAGTTGGGGGGCGGCTTGCGCAGCTCCTCCATCCCATGAGCGAAGTTGCAGTTTGTCACATACGGGCACGTCCCTGCCCGGAACTTGCAGCAGAGCTTCGTCTTGAAGAACATCTTCCCAATCGCGCGCGACTTGCTCGTGCTCCCCGCGTCGCCGCCGCCCGACGGCCCACTGCCCCGGGGCTTCTTGCCCGGCGGCGGCTGCTCGCTGCCGGCCCTTGAATGCGGCTGCAACGAGTTCCTGTCACCGCCATAGCCACCCCCGCTAAGCCCCTGGTCGCCGTTCCACTGGCTGTAGTCGTCCTCGGTGGCCCAAATCCCGGAGTCCCCGCCAGGAGGCGCCGCAGAGTTGGCCCAGCTTTCGGGACCGGCGGCGTCCGGGATGATATGGATGGCGTTGGTGTAGTCCATGGCCACTCTGTCAGATCCCGATGATGGAGCGCCCTCGCTCAGTTGGGGAATTTTGTTACAACCCTAGCTCGAGAACCCTAGTTGCACACATGGGAAACAATATATCTATTTTATAGGACATTAAAACTTAACCGAGCATTTCTGGCCATCCATCTGTGTGATTTAGAAAATCTCAGCCGTTAAAACTGCTCTCTTTGCGTCCACCACCGCACGTCTTTTTCTGGGCTAAATGTCCTAAGGGCTGCTACTCCAGAGGAATGTGTCGTCTGGTTACGTGGGCCTATTCTCTCAGCCCAATTATCCTACTCCTCGTTCCTACGAGGTATGCGAGAAAGGATGTTGCCTACTAGCATGGAAAACAGGGTCGTTCGCTTCGAGGCAAACAACAAGTGGGGCCTGTCACTGCCTGGAGAAAGGGAAAGGGGGATCCGTCTACACACGGGAGGCCGACACGGACGCCGCTACGAGAGACGAGGGGATGGGTCGATCGGTCTGAGAGAGAGAGAGGGAGGGAGAATGGGGGAAGAGAGAGAAAGGAGGGGAACCAATCGACACGGGGATGCAGGTCCACACCATGGTTGTTCTCTTAGCGAAACTAACCCATTGAGATTGAAGGACGCAATCGTTCTTCGGTTTTTATGCACAAAATCATGGTGGGGGATGTGCCCATCCTTCCCGCTGCTTTGGGGTAAGTGCATGCATATATTCTTCCTCCCATACCACTCGCCTCTTCATTTCAGCAGAACAACACCCTTTGCCATGATTCTCGGCTAGGTTTCTCTTTATTTCTTTCTAGTTCATATATGATTCCTCCTTCCAACCATGCAATTACATTGTCCTGACATCCTCTCAATTAAAAGATTCTGCATGCAGAAGATGTTCATGTTGGGTGTGGTCAATTGATTTGGGCAGATCTTGGAGCTCTGTATTTGCATTTTCTTTACTTTTGCAGCTCATAATCCATTTGCTTCTGGACATGTTATTACTCGACACCTTATCCCTCCATGTGTTTATCATGCATGTTTTTATGCCACGGGATTGCTTAAATTATATGCTTTTTGTGTTACTCACATCCTGGTGCAACTTGCTTTTGTATGGAGCGGGTTATTTAGAACACTATATTAGAATGTGCAAAATCATAGACATGTTGTCACAGAGGTAGGCGAAGACTCAACATCTTTTGTTTCTATCCTTAAACGAGCAAAGCTAAATGATTATGTGAATAACTTCTTTGCTAAGTATTGAGTGCAACTTGGCAGAGACTAGATTATTGATGGCAAGCATTGGTATGCTCGTCTAATTTGGCTTTATAATTTAGGGATATGAAGTATATAATTGTTTGCAATGCTTTGAAGTGGTACAGTGCTTTCTTGCAACTAGTGTTTGCCTCCTTCCTTTTACAAAATCGTGGTATGTAATTGAAAAGAGCAATTCGATTGGATTTCACGAAAGTAATGAGTTTTTTTCTTGGTTCTAATGGACTTGTATATAATTCATGTTTAGGTATCAAGTGTATGGAGGGTTTTTAAGATGGTTGGTGGATACATGTTGTGATTGACTATGGCCTCTTTTAGCTCCTAGAGAAAGCACTCTTGCAAATGCTCCCATCACAACATCTGATTTGGGCAGCATGCATAGTTGGGCTTCCCCTTTCGTCTAATCAACCAAGCTTTTTGGGTGGTTGCCCTTTTTTCTCCACCTTTTTAATAACCAGATATTGGTTACAAGAAAGCTCAGGAGTCGTCATGGCTTTCTCCTTTCTTTCTTTGCCGAATTATGCATAACAATGGGTCAAAGGTTAGATTTTTTTTAAAACATTGCTATTTTCAACAGTATATCAAGCCACTTCTCGCTGCATATTCCAACGTTATCTTTGTCCTAGTATGAACTAGAAAACACAAATCAGTTCTACCTTTTTTATTACCGACATTAGCATGTCTTGGTTATTGTTTTTAATAGTTCAATTTTAACTGGTAAAGTGGGCCATGCTTATTATATTTATCTCAGTTAGTCCAATAGAACTTGTTACACTAATGTGTTTTACCAAGTTTATGTTGATATCACGGGCATAATTATCTTGTATCTAATTTAAAGGCAGACCCTAGGGAACTTATGGTCCTCTTTTTCTTCTTGCATGACATTGGTTACTCATGTTTGTACTTCATAACGGATCTTCTCGGGTACTTTTCGATTATTGCAGAGAGCTTCTCACATGAAGAGATTATGGGCTTAAGAGAGAAATTCTCAAATACCTAGATACTTTTAATAGCTAGGTCAAATAACCTTGAAGGTCTTGGTCTTCCAAATTCAGTACCACAATTGTTGAATAGAAGGCAGCTAATGGAAGCGGTATGTTAGTCTATTACCCTTGATGTTTAATATTTTCCTCTTTTGTCCTGTCTCTACATGATTACATTTTGCATTTTAACGCCTTAGCTTGCAACTTCATATAATATTTTTTGCATTGGTATGGAACAATGATTAATTGGAAGATGACATGCAGAAGTTGGTAAAAGTAAAGAAAAATAATTATTGAAGTAGACGCAGATCATGTGAGTAGATCCAGCAACTCCTAAGAAGCACTACTGGATTTTGGATCAGCATAAATTATATGATGCTTTATCACAATCAAGAAGAGAAATGTGTATAATATTGGCATGATGGTGCAAGGTAGCAACAACTGAAGGAAATATGCCCTAGAGGCAATAATAAAGTTATTATTTATTTCCTTATTTCATGATATATGTTTATTATTCATGCTAGAATTGTATTAACCAGAAACATAATACATGTGTGAATACATAGACAAACATAGTGTCACTAGTATGCCTCTACTTGACTATCTCGTTAATCAAAGATGGTTAAATTTCCTAACCATAGACATGAGTTGTCATTTGATTAATGGGATCACATCATTGGTAGAATGATGTGATTGACTTGACCCATTCTGTTAGCTTAGCACTTGATCATTTAGTATGTTGTTATTGCTTTCTTCATGACTTATACATGTTCCTATAACTATGAGATTATGCAACTCCCGTTTACCAGAGGAACACTTTGTGTGCTACCAAACGTCACAATGTAACTGGGTGATTATAAAGGTGCTCTACAGGTGTCTCCGAAGGTACTTGTTGGGTTGGCGTATTTCGAGATTAGGATTTGTCACTCCGATTGTCGGAGAGGTATCTCTAGGCCCACTCGGTAATGCACATCACTATAAGCCTTGCAAGCATCGTAACTAATGAGTTAGTTACAGGATGATGTATTAAGGAACGAGTAAAGAGACTTGCCAGTAACGAGATTGAACTAGGTATTAAGATACCGATGATCGAATCTCGGGCAAGTAACATAGCGATGACAAAGGGAACAACGTATGCTGTTATGCGGTTTGACCAATAAAGATCTTCGTAGAATATGTGGGAGCCAATATGAGCATCCAGGTTCCGCTATTGGTTATTGACCGGAGACGTGTCTCGGTCATGTCTACATAGTTCTCGAACCCGTAGGGTCCGCACGCTTAAAGTTCAATGACGGTTATATTATGAGTTTATGTGTTTTGATGTATCAAAGGTAGTTCGGAGTCCCGGATGAGATAGGGGACATGACGAGGAGTCTCGGAATGGTCGAGACGTAAAGATCGATATATTGGAAGACTACATTCAGACATCGGAAAGGTTCCGAGTGATTCGGGTATTTATCGGAGTGCCGGGGGGTTATCGGAAACCCCAAGGGGACTATTGGACCTACATGGGCCACAGGTAAGAGGGAAGGCAGCCCACAAGAGGCAGCTACGCCCCTCCCTATAAGGGGTCCGAATTGGACTAGGGAGGGGGGCGCGCCCCCCCTTTCCTTCTCCTTTCCCTCTCCTTCCTTCCCCCTTCCTTTTCCTAGTTGGACAAGGAAAGAGGGGAGTCCTACTCCTACTAGGAGGAGGACTCCTCCCCTCCTTGGTGCGCCCCAAGGCTGGTCGGCCTTCCCCCTTGCTCCTTTATATACGGGGGCAGGGGGGCACCTCTAGACACAACAATTGATCCCTTGGATCTCTTAGCTGTGTGCGGTGCCCCCCTCCATGATAATCCACCTCGATAATATCATAGCGGTGCTTAGGCGAAGCCCTGCATTGGTAGAACATCATCATCGTCACCACGCTGTCGTGCTGACGGAACTCTCCCTCAAAGCTCAGCTGGATCGGAGTTCGAGGGACGTCATCGAGTTGAATGTGTGCAGAACTCGGAGGTGCCGTGCGTTCGGTACTTGATCGGTTGGATCGTGAAGACGTACGACTACATCAACCGCGTTGTGCTAATGCTTTCGCTTTTGGTCTACGAGGGTACGTGGACACACTCTCCCCTCTCATTGTTATGCATCACCATGATCTTGCGTGTGCGTAGGAATTTTTTTGAAATTACTACGTTCCCCAATAGTGGTATCAGAGCCAGGTGTTATGCGTAGATGTTATATGCACAAGTAGAACACAAGTAAGTTGTGGGCGATACAAGTCATACTGCTTACCAACATGCCATACTTTGGTTCGGCGGTATTGTTGGATGAAGCGGCCCGGACCGACATTACGCGTACGCTTACGCGAGACTGGTTCTACCGACGTGCTTTGCACACAGGTGGTTGGCGGGTGTCAGTTTCTCCAACTTTAGTTGAACCGAGTGTGGCTACGCCTGGTCCTTAAGAAGGTTAAAACAGCACTAACTTGACGAACTATCATTGTGGTTTTGATGCGTAGGTAAGAACGGTTCTTGCTCAGCCCGTAGCAGCCACGTAAAACTTGCAACAACAAAGTAGAGGACGTCTAACTTGTTTTTGTAGGGCATGTTGTGATGTGATATGGTCAGGGCATGATGCTATATTTTATTGTATGAGATGATCATGTTTTGTAACCGAGTTATCGGCAACTGGCAGGAGCCATATGGTTGTCGCTTTATTGTATGCAATGCAATCGCCCTGTAATTGCATTACTTTATCACTAAGTGGTAGTGATAGTCGTAGAAGCAATAGTTGGCGAGACGACAACGATGCTACGATGGAGATCAAGGTGTCGCGCTGGTGACGATGGTGATAATGACGGTGCTTCGGGGATGGAGATCACAAGCACAAGATGATGATGGCCATATCATATCACTTATATTGATTGCATGTGATGTTTATCTTTTATGCATCTTATCTTGCTTTGATTGACGGTAGCATTATAAGATGATCTCTCACTAAATTTCAAGATAAAAGTGTTCTCCCTGAGTATGCACCATTGCCAAAGTTCGTCGTGCCCAGACACCACGTGATGATCGGGTGTGATAAGCTCTACGTCCATCTACAACTGGTGCAAGTGAGTTTTGCACACGCAGAATACTCATGATAAACTTGACGAGCCTAGCATATGCAGATATGGCCTCGAAACACTGAGACTGAAAGGTTGAGCGTGAATGATATAGTAGATATGATCAACATAGTGATGTTCACCATTCAAAACTACTCCATTTCACATGATGATCAATTATGGTTTAGTTGATTTGGATCACGTGATCACTTAGATGATTAGAGAGATGTCTATCTAAGTGGGAGTTCTTAAGTAATATGATTAATTAAACTTAAATTTATCATGAACTTAGTCCTAGTAGTATTTTGCAAATTATGTTGTAGATCAATAGCTCACGTTGCTGCTTTCATATGTTTATTTGGATATGTTCCTAGAGAAAACTGCGTTGAAAGATGTTAGTAGCAATGATGCGGATTGGATCCGTGATCTGAGGATTGTCCTCATTGCTGCAGAGAAGAATTATGTCCTTGATGCACCGCTAGGTGACAGACCTATTGCAGGAGCAGATGCAGACGTTATGAACGTTTGGCTAGCTCAATATGATGACTACTTAATATTTTAGTGCACCATGCTTAACGGCTTAGAATCGGGACTTCAAAGACGTTTTGAACATCATGGGCCATATGAGGAGTTGAAGTTAATATTTCAAGCAAATACCCGAGTTGAGAGATATGAAGTCTCCAACAAGTTCTATAGCTAAAAGATGCAGGAGAAGTGCTCAACTAGTGAGCATGTGCTCAGATTGTCTGGTACTACAATCGATTGAATCAAGTGGGAGTTAATCTTCCAGATAAGATAGTGATTGACAGAGTTCTCTAGTCACCATCACCAAGTTAGTAGAACTTCGTGATGAACTATAGTATGCAAAGGATGACGAAAACGATTCCCGAGCTCTTCGCGATGTTGAAATCAACGAAGGTAGAAATCAAGAAAGAGAATCAAGTGTTGATGATTGACAAGACCACTAGTTTCAAGAAAAGGGCAAAGGGAAAGAAAGGGAACTTCAAGTAGAATGACAAGCAAGTTGTCACTCCCGCGAAGAAGCCCAAAGCTGTACCAAAGCCTGAAACTGAGTGCTTACACTACAAAGGAAATGGTCACTGGAAATGGAAATGCCCTGAATATTTGGTGGATAAGAAGGATGGCAAAGTGAACAAGGGTATATTTGATATACATGTTATTGATGTGTGCCTTACTAGTGTTTATAGTAGCCCCTGAGTATTTAATACTTGTTCGGTTGCTAAGATTAGTAACTCGAAACAGGAGTTAGATAATAAACAGAGACTAGTTGAGGGGAAGTGACGATGAGTGTTGGAAGTAGTTCCAAGATTGATATGGTCATCATCACACACTCCCTATACTTTCGGGATTAGCGTTAAACCTAAATAAATGTTATTTGGCGTTTGTGTTGAGCATGAATATGATTTGATCGTGTTTATTGCAATACGATTATTCATTTAAAGTCAGAGAATAATTGTTGTTCTGTTTACATGAATAAAACCTTCAATGGTCATACAGCCAATCAAAATAGTTTGTTGGATCTCGATCGTAGTGATACACATATTCATAATATTGATGCCAAAAGATGCAAAGTTAATAATGATAGTGCAACTTATTTGTGGCACCGCCGTTTGGGTCATATCGGTGTAAAGCGCATGAAGAAACTCCATAAAGATGGATTTTCGGAATCACTTGGTTATGAATCATTTGATGCTTGCGTACCGTGCCTTTTGGGCAAGATGACTAAAACTCCGTTCTCTAGAACAATGGAACGAGCTACTGACTTGTTGGAAATAATACATACTGATGTATGCAGACCAATGAGTATTAAGGCTCGTGGTGGGTATCATTATTTTCTGACCTTCGTAGATGATTTGAGTAGATATGGGTATATCTACTTGATGAAACATAAGTCTGAAATAGTTGAAAGGTTCAAAGAATTTTAGAGTGAAGTGGAAAATCATCGTAACAAGAAAATAAAGTTTCTACGATCTGATCTTGGAGATGAATATTTGAGTTACGAGTTTGGCCTTCAGTTAAAATAATGTGGAATAGTTTCACAAACTCATGCCACCTGGAACACCACAGCGTAACGGTGTGTCCGAACGTCATAACCGCACTTTATTTGATATGGTGCGATCAATGATGTCTCTTACTGATTTACCAATATCGTTTGGGGGTTATGCATTAGATATAGCTGCATTCACGTTAAATAGGGCACCATCTAAATCCATTGAGACGACACCGTATGAACTATTGTTTAACAATAAACCTAAGATGTCATTTCTTAAAAGTTTGGAGTTGCGATGCTTATGTGAAAAGGTTTCAACCTGATAAGCTCGAACCCAAATCGGAGAAATGTGTCTTCATAGGATACCCAAAGGAAACTGTTGGGTACACCTTCTATCACAGATCCGAAGGCAAGACATTCGTTGCCAAGAATGGATCCTTTCTAGAGAAGAAGTTTCTCTCGAAAGAAGTGAGTGGGAGAAAAGTAGAACTTGATGAGGTAATAGTACCTTCTCCCGAATTGAAAAATAGTTCATCACTGAAATTAGTTCCAGTGATTCCTACACCAATTAGTGAGGAAGCTAATGATGATGATCATGAAACTTCAGATCAAGTTACTACAGAACCTCGTAGGTCTTCCAAAGTACGGTCCGCACCAGAGTGGTACGGTAATCCTGTTCTGAAAATCATGTTACTAGACCATGATAAACCTACGAACTATGAGGAAGCGATGATGAGCCCAGATTCCGCGAAATGGCTGGAGGCCATGAAATCTGAGATAGGATCCATGTATGAGAACAAAGTGTGGACTTTGGTGGACTTGCCCGATGATCGGCAAGCCATAGAAAATAAATGGACCTTCAAGAGGAAGACGAACATTGATAGTAGTGTTACTATCTACAAAGCTCGACTTGTCGCAAAAAGGTTTTCGACAAGTTCAAGGTGTTGACTACAATGAGATTTTCTCAACTGTAGCGATGCTTAAATGTGTCCAAATCATGTTAGCAATTGCCAAATTTTATGAAATCTAGCAAATGGATGTCAAAATTGCATTCCTTAATGGTTTTCTTAAAGAAGAGTTGTATATGATGCAACCAGAAGGTTTTGTCAATCCTAAAGGTGCTAACAAAATTTGCAAGCTCCAGCGATCCATCTATGGACTGGTGCAAGCATCTCGGAGTTGGAATATACGCTTTGATAAGTTGATCAAAGCATATAGTATTATACGGACTTGTAGTGAAGCCTGTATTTACAATAAAGTGAGTGGGAGCACTACAGCCTTTCTGATAAGTATATGTGAGTGACATATTGTTGATCAGAAATGATGTAGAATTTTTCTGGAAAGCATAAAGAAGTGTTTGAAAGGAGTTCTTTAAAAGAAAGACCTCAGTAAAGCTACTTACATATTGATCATCAAGATTTATTGAGATAGATCAAGACGCTTGATAAGATTTTCAATGAGTACATACCTTGACAAGATTTTGAAGTAGTTCAAAATGGAACAGTCAAAGAAAGAGTTCCTGCCTGTGTTGCAAAGGTATGAAATTGAGTAAGACTCAAATCCTGACCACGGTAGAAAATAGAAAGAGAATGAAAGTCATTCCCTATGCCTCAGTCATAGGTTCTATAAAAGTTTGCCATGCTATGGACCAGACCTATTGTATACTATGCCCTGGTTTGGCAAGGGAGTACAATGGTGATCTAGGAGTAGATCACTGGACATTGGTCAAAATTATCCTTAGTGGAATAAGGATATGTTTCTCGATTATGGAGGTGACAAGAGGTTCGTCATAAAGGGTTACGTCGATGCAAGATTTGACACTGATCTAGATGACTCTAAGTCTCAATCTGGATACATATTGAAAGGTGAGCAATTAGCTAGAGTAGCTCCGAACAAAGCATTGTAGACATAGAATATTTTTGCAAAATACATACGGCTCTGAATGTGACAGACCCGTTGACTAAACTTCTCTCACGAGCAAAACATGGTCACACCTTAGTATTTTTTGGGTGTTAATCACATAGCAATGTGAACTAAATTATTGACTCTAGTAAACCCTTTGGGTGTTGGTCACATGACGATGTGAACTATGGGTGTTAATCATATACAGATATGAATATTGGTGTTAAATCACATGGCGATGTGAACTAGATTATTGACACTAGTGCAAGTGGGAGACTGAAGGAAATATGCCCTAGAGGCAATAATAAAGTTATTATTTATTTCCTTATTTCATGATAAATGTTTATTATTCATGCTAGAATTGTATTAACCGGAAACATAATACATGTGTGAATACATAGACAAACATAGTGTCACTAGTATGCCTCTACTTGAATAGCTCGTTAATAAAAGATGGTTAAGTTTCCTAACCATAAACATGAGTTGTCATTTGATTAATGGGATCACATCATTGGGAGAATGATGTGATTGACTTGACCCATTCCGTTAGCTTAGCACTTGATCATTTAGTATGTTGCTATTGCTTTCTTCATGACTTATACATGTTCCTATAACTATGAGATTATGCAACTCCCGTTTACCAGAGGAACACTTTGTGTGCTACCAAACGTCACAACATAACTGGGTGATTATAAAGGTGCTATACAGGTGTCTCCGAAGGTACTTGTTGGGTTGGCGTATTTCGAGATTAGGATTTGTCACTCCGATTGTCGGAGATGTATCTCTGGGCCCACTCGGTAATGCACATCACTATAAGCCTTGCAAGCATTGTAACTAATGAGTTAGTTACAGGATTATGTATTACGGAACGAGTAAAGAGACTTGCCGGTAACGAGATTGAACTAGGTATTACGATCGAATCTCGGGCAAGTAACATACCGATGACAAAGGGAACAACATATGTTGTTATGTGGTATGACCGATAAAGATCTTCGTAGAATATGTGGGAGACAATATGAGCATCCAGGTTCCGCTATTGGTTATTGACCGAAGACGTGTCTTGGTCATGTCTACATAGTTCTCGAACCCGTAGGGTCTGCACGCTTAAAGTTCGATGACGGTTATATTATGAGTTTATGTGTTTTGATGTACCGAAGGTAGTTCGGAGTCCCGGATGAGATCGGGGACATGACTAGGAGTCTCTAAATGGTCGAGACGTAAAGATCGATATATTGGACGACTATATTCGGACATCGGAAAGGTTCCGAGTGATTTGGGTATTTATCAGAGTGCCGGGGGGGTTATCAGAAACCCCAAGGGGACTATTGGGCCTACATGGGCCATAGGGAAGAGGGAAAGCAGCCCACAAGGGGCATCTGCGCCCCCTCCCTATAGGGGGTCCAAATTGGACTAGGGAGAGGGGCGCGCTGCTACGTCTTGAGCTTGCGTTGGTTTTCCTCGAAGAGGAGAGGGTGATGCAGCAATAGTAGCGTAAGTATTTCTCTCAATTTTTGAGAACCAAGGTATCAATCCAGTAGGAGGCTCCTCAAAAGTCCCACGCACCTACACAAACAAACAAAGAACTCGCAACCAACGCAATAAAGGGGTTGTCAATCCCTTCGCGGCCACTTGCGAAAGTGAGATCTGATAGAGATAGTAAGATAAGATAAATATATTTTTGGTATTTTATAATATAGATGCAAAAAGTAAAGATGCAAATAAAAGTAGATTGGAAGCAAATATGATAAGAGATAGACCTGGGGGCCATAGGTTTCACTAGTGGCTTCTCTCAAGATAGCATAAGTATTACAGTGGGTGAACAAATTACTGTCGAGCAATTGATAGAAAAGCGAATAATTATGAGATTATCTAGGCATGATCATGTATATAGGCATCACATCCGCAACAAGTAGACCGACTCCTGCCTGCATCTACTACTATTACTCCACACATCGACCGACTCCTGCCTGCATCTAGAGTATTAAGTTCATAAGAACAGAGTAACGCATTAAGCAAGATGACATGATGTAGAGGGATAAACTCAAGCAATATGATATAAACCCCATCTTGTTATCCTCGATGGCAACAATACAATACGTGCCTTGCAACCCTTTCTGTCACTGGGTAAGGACACCGCAAGATTGAACCCAAAGCTAAGCACTTCTCCCATGGCAAGACAGATCAATCTAGTAGGCCAAACCAAACTGATAATTCGAAGAGACTTGCAAAGATAACTCAATCATACATAAAAGAATCCAGAGAAGATTCAAATATTATTCATAGATAAACTTGATCATAAACCCACAATTCATCGGATCTCGACAAACACACTGCAAAAAGAGTTTACATCGAATAGATCTCCACGAGAGAGGGGGAGAACATTGTATTGAGATCCAAAAGGAGAGAAGAAGCCATCTAGCTAATAACTATGGACCCATAGGTCTGTGGTAAACTACTCACAACTCATCGGAGGGGCAAGTATGTTGATGTAGAAGCCCTCTGTGGTTGATTCCCCCTCCGGCAAAGTGCCGGCGAAGGCTCCAAGATGAGATCTCGCGGATACAGAAGGTTACGGTGGTGGAAATTGTGTTTCGTCCTGCTCCTGGATGTTTTTGGGGTGCATAGGTACATATAGGAGGAAGAAGTACGTCAGTGGACGCCCGAGGGGCCCACGAGACAGGGGGCGCGCCCTATAGGAGGGGGGCGCCCTCCTATCTCGGGGGAGCCTCGGCTGCTTCTTGACTTGCACTCCAAGTCCTTTGGATCACGTTCGTTCCAAAAATCACGCTCCTGAAGGTTTCATTCCGTTTGGACTCCATTTGATATTCCTTTTCTTCGAAATACTGAAATAGGCAAAAAAAACAGCAATATGGGATGGGCCTCCGGTTAGTAGGTTAGTCCCAAAAATGATATAAATGAGTAAAATAAAGTCCATAAACATCCAAAAGGGGTAATATAATAGCATGGAACAATCAAAAATTATAGATACGTTGGAGACGTATCAAGCATCCCCAAGCTTAATTCATGCTCGTCCTCGAGTAGGTAAATGATAAAAAGAGAATTTTTGATGTGGAATGCTACCTAGCATAATTCATAATGTAATTTTCTTTATTGTGGCATGAATGTTCAGATCCAAATGATTCAAAATAAAAGTTCATATTGATAAAAGAAATAGTAACACTTCAAGCATACTAATCAAAGTAATCATGTCTTCTCAAAATAACATGGCAAAAGAAAGTTCATCCCTACAAAATCATATAGTTAGGCTATGCTTCATTTTCATCACACAAAGATGTTCCCAACTTCTATACCCCCGATGACAAGCCAAGCAATTGTTTCATACCTAAATAATCTCAAACTTTTTCAACCTTCACGCAATACATGAGCGTGAGCCATGGATATAGCACTATGGGTGGAATAGAATATGATGATGGGGATTGTGTGGAGAAGACAAAAAAGGAGAAAGTCTCACATTGACAAGGATAATCAACGGGCTATGGAGATGCCCATCAATTGATGTCAACATGAGGAGTAGGGATTGCCATGCAACGGATGCACTAGAGCTATAAATGAATGGTCAACAAAAGAAAACTAGTGGGTGTGCATCCAACTTGCTTGCTCACGAAGACCTAGGGCATTTGAGGAAGCCCATCGTAGGAATATACAAGCCAAGTTCTATAATAAAAAATTCCCACTAGTATGAAAAAGACAACTTATGAGACTCACTATATGAAAAACATGGTGCTACTTTGAAGCACAATATATGAGACTCGCTACATGAAGAACAAGGTGCTACTTTGAAGCACAAATGTGGAAAAAGAGATAGTAACATTCCCTTTTTATTTATTTTCTTTATTTTCTTTATTTTCTTTTTTTGGGCCTTTCTTTTTTTTCTTTTGGCATTTCTTCTTTTTTTTCTTTTTTTTCTTTGGGCAATGTTCTAATAATGATGATCATCACACTTCTATTGATTACAACATAAGAATTACAATTCGAAACTAGAACAAGACATGACTCTAAATGAATGCCTCCGGCAGTGTACCGGGATGATGCAATGAATCAAGAGTGACATGTATGAAAATTAATGCATGGTGGCTTTGCCACAAATACGATGTCAACTACATGATCATGCAATAGCAATATGAAAAAAGTAAAGTATGTCATGATGATGAACAGAACGGTGGAAAGTTGCATGTCAATATATCTCGGAATGGCTATGGAAATGCCATAATAGGTAGGTATGGTGGCTGTTTTGATGAAGATATAAGGAGGTTTATGTGTGATAGAGCGTATCGTATCACGGGGTTTCGATGCACCGGCGAAGTTTGCACCAACTCTCAAGGTGAGAAAGGGCAATGCACGGTACCGAAGAGGCTAGCAATGGCGGAAAGGTAAAAGTGCGTACAATCCATGGACTCAACATTAGTCAAAAGAACTCATATACTTATTGCAAAAATTTAGAAGTCATCAAAAATCAAGTACTACGCGCATGCTCCTAGGGGGATAGATTGGTAGGAAAAGACCATCGCTCGTCCCCGACGCCACTCATAAGGATGCACAAGCCAGGTACACTTCATGTTTCAAATTTGTTACACAACTTTAACCATACGTGCATGCTACATGACTTGCTAACTTCAACACAAGCATTCTTTAAATTCATAATCACCCAACTAGAATGAATTTAATATCACTACCTTCATATCTCAAAACAATTATCAAGTATCAAATTGATCATAGCATCCAATTCATTCACTATGATAGTTTTTTTTATACCTAACTTGGATGCCTACCATTCTAGGACCAATTTTATAACCATAGCAAATACCGTGCTGTTCTAAAAGACTCTCAAAAAGATATAAGTGAATCATGAGAGACTAGTAATTTCTACAAAAATAAGTCACCACCGTGCTCTAAAAGGATATAAGTGAAGCACTAGAGCAAAAACCATCAAGCTCAAAAGATATAAGTGAAGCACATAGAGTATTCTAGCAAATTCTAATCAAATAGGCTTATCCCAAAAGGTGTGTACAGAAAGGATGATTGTGGTAAACTAAAAAGCAAAGACTAATATAATACACGACGCTCCAAGCAAAACACATGTCATGTGGCGAATGAAAATATAGCTCCAAGTAAAGTTACCTATGAACGAAGACAAAAGAGGGGATGCCTTCCCAGGGCATCCCCAAGCTTAGGCTTTTGGCTATCCTTGAATATCTTGGGGTGCCTTGGTCATCCCCAAGCTTAGGCTCTTGCCACTCCTTATTCCATAGTACATAAAAGCTTTACCCAAAACTTGAAAACTTCACAACACAAAACTCAACAGGAAATCTTATAAGCTCCGTTAGTGAAAGAAAAGAAAACCACAACATAAGGTACTGCAATGAACTCATTCATTATTTATTTTGGTGTTAAACCTACTTTATTCCAACTTCTCTATGGTTTATAAACTATTTTACTAGCCATAGAAGCAACAAAATAAGCAAACAACACACGAAAAACAGAATCTGTCAAAAACAGAACAGTCTGTAGAAATCTGTAACTAATGCAAACTTCTGGAACTCTAAAAATCCTACCAAAATAGTAAGTCCTGGAAAATTTGTTTATTGATCAGCAGCAAAAAGAATCAACGCAGAAACACGTTCGTGTGATTTAACAAAATTATATTCGTGCGTGCAAAGTTTCTGTTTTTCAGCTGAATCAAATCAACTACCATCATAGGTTATCCTATAGGTTCTACTTGGCACAAACACTAATTAAAAGATAAAAACACATCTAAACAGAAGATAGATGCAAGATTTATTACTAAACAGGAGCAAAAACAAAAAAAACATAAAGAAAATTGGGTTGCCTCCCAACTAGCGCTATCGTTTAATGTCCCTAGCTAGGCTTAAAAGCGAAGATAGATCTAACGAGTGCTATCTTTGGCACTAAATTCATAAGTAGCCCTCATGATAGATTCATAAGGTAATTTGACTTTCTTTCTTGGAAAGTGCTCCATGCATTTCTTTAATGGAAATTGGAATCTAATATTCCCTTCCTTCATATCAATAATCGCGCCAATCGTTCTAAGGAAAGGTCTACCAAGAATAATAGGGCAAGAAAGATTGCAATCTATATCAAGAACGATAAAATCCACGGGCACCAAATTTCTATTTGCAACGATGAGAACATCATTGATTCTTCCCACTGGCTTTTTAATGGTGGAATCCGCAAGGTGCAAATTTAAAGAGCAATCATCAAGATCATGGAAACCTAGAATATCACATAAAGTTTTCGGAATCGTGGAAACACTAGCACCCAAATCACACAAAGCAAAACACTCATAATCTTTAATTCTAATCTTTATAGTAGGTTCCCACTCATCATTAAGTTTTCTAGGTATAGAAACTTCCAAATTAAGTTTTTCATCATAAGATTGCATCAAGGCATCAACAATATGTTTGGTAAAAGCTTTATTTTGACTATAAGCATGAGGATAATTAACAACGGATTGCAACAAGGAAATACAACCTTATAAAGAACAATTATCATAATCAAAATCCTTGAAATCCGAAATAGTGGGTTCAATGCTATTTAAAGTTGTGACATCTCCAATCCCACTTTTACCAAATTTAGCATCAAGATCTAAAAACTCCGAATTCTTGGGACGCCTTCTAGGTAAAGTTGACTCATCATCAGTCCCATAATTATCAAGATTGAATTGCAAAACATAGATCTAATAGGAGACGCATCAATAACTTTAAGATCCTCATCATTATTTTCATGGAAACTAGAAGAACACGCTTTTATAAAGCTATCTTTTTTAGCATGCAATCTAGCGGTTCTTTCCTTGCACTCATCAATGGAAATTCTCATTACTTTGAGAGACTCATTGATATCATGCTTAGGAGGAGAAGATCTAAGTTTAAGAGAATCAACATCAAGCGAAAGTCTATCAATGTTCCTAGCCAAATCATCAACTTTGAGCAATTTTTGTTCAAGCAAAGCATTAAAATTCTTTTGAGAAATCATAAATTCTTTCACACTATTCTCAAAATCAGAGGGCATCTTATTAAAATTACCATAAGAATTATTGTAGGAATTTCCATAATTATTAGAGGAATTACTAGGGAACGGTCTACATTAAAGTTTCCTCTATAAGCATTGTTTCCAAAACTATTCCTACCAACAAAATTCACATCCATAGATTCATTATTATTCTCAATCAAAGAAGACAAAGGCATATCATTGGGATCAAGAGGAGTATTTTTAGTAGCAAACAATTTCATAAGTTCATCCATCTTTCCACGCAAAACATTGATTTCTTCTATAGCATGAACATTTTTACTAGAAGATCTTTCGGTGTGCCATTGAGAATAATTAGCCATAATATTATCAAGAAGTTTTGTAGCATCTCCTAACATGATTTCCATAAACGTGCCTCCCGCTACCGAATCTAAGAGATTTCTAGAAGTAAAGTTCAAACCGGCATAAATTTTTTGTATGACCATGCATAAATTCAAACCATGAGTAGGGAAATTGCGAAGCATCAATTTCATTCTTTCCCAAGATTGGGCAACATGCTCATGATCAAGTTGTTTAAAATTCATGATATCGTTCCTAAGAGTGATGATCTTAGCGGGAGGAAAATACTTAGAGATAAAATCATCTTTGCACTTGTTCCAAGAATCAATACTATTTCTAGGCAAAGATGAAAACCAAACTTTAGCACGATCTCTAAGTGAAAACGGAAATAACTTCAATTTGACAATATCTTTATCCGTATCTTTCTTCTTTTGCATATCACACAAATCAACAAAGTTGTTTAGATGAGTAGCGGCATCTTCACTAGGAAGGCCGGCAAATTGATCTTTCATAACAAGATTCAACAAAGAAGTATTAATTTCACAGGACTCAACATCATTAAGAGGAGCAATCAGAGTGCTAAGGAAATCATTATTATTGGTATTCGAGAAATCACACAATTTGGTATTATCTTGCGCCATGGCAACAAGTAATCCAACACACAAGCAAACAGAAAAAGGCAAGCAAAAAAGAGAGGAGGAGATTGAGAAAGAGAGGGCGAAAAAAACAGCAAGGGTGAAGTGGGGGAGAGGAAAACAAGAGGCAAATGGCAAATAATGTAAATGCGAGGGAGATGAGTTTGTGATGGGTACTTGGTATGTCTTGACTTGAGCGAAGGCCTCCCAGGCAACGACGCCAGAAATCCTTCTTGCTACGTCTTGAGCTTGCGTTGGTTTTCCTCGAAGAGGAGAGGGTGATGCAGCAATAGTAGCATAAGTATTTCCCTCAGTTTTTGAGAACCAAGGTATCAATCCAGTAGGAGGCTCCTCAAAAGTCCCATGCACCTACACAAACAAACAAAGAACTCGCAACCAACGCAATAAAGGGGTTGTCAATCCCTTCACGGCCACTTGCGAAAGTGAGATCTGGTAGAGATAGTAAGATAAGATAAATATATTTTTGGTATTTTATAATATAGATGCAAAAAGTAAAGATGCAAATAAAAGTAGATTGGAAGCAAATATGATAAGAGATAGACCCGGGGGCCATAGGTTTCACTAGTGGCTTCTCTCAAGATAGCATAAGTATTACGGTGGGTGAACAAATTACTGTCGAGCAATTGATAGAAAAGCGAATAATTATGAGATTATCTAGGCATGATCATGTAAATAGCCATCACGTCCGCAACAAGTAGACCGACTCCTGCCTGCATCTACTACTATTACTCCACACATCGACCGACTCCTGCCTGCATCTAGAGTATTAAGTTCATAAGAACAGAGTAACAAATTAAGCAAGATGACATGATGTAGAGGGATAAACTCAAGCAACATGATATAAACCCCATCTTGTTATCCTCGATGACAACAATACAATACGTGCCTTGCAACGCTTTCTGTCACTGGGTAAGGACACCGCAAGATTGAACCCAAAGCTAAGCACTTCTCCCATGGAAAAAAAGATCAATCTAGTAGGCCAAACCAAACTGATAATTCGAAGAGACTTGCAAAGATAACTCAATCATACATAAAAGAATCCAGAGAAGATTCAAATATTATTCATAGATAAACTTGATCATAAACCCACAATTCATCGGATCTCGACAAACACACCGCAAAAAGAGTTTACATCGAATAGATCTCCACGAGAGAGTGGGAGAGCATTGTATTGAGATCCAAAAAGAGAGAATAACCCATCTAGCTAATAACTATGGACTCGTAGGTCTGTGGTAAACTACTCACAACTCATCAGAGGGGCAAGGATGTTGATGTAGAAGCCCTCCGTGGTGGATTCCCCCTCCGGCAGAGTGCCGGCGAAGGCTCCAAGATGAGATGTCGCGGATACAGAAGGTTACGGTGGTGGAAATTGTGTTTCGTCCTGCTCGTAGATGTTTTCGGGGTACATAGGTATATATAGGAGGAAGAAGTACGTCGGTGGACACCCGAGGGGCCCACGAGACAGGGGGGCACGCCCTATAGGGGGGGCGCACTCCTATCTCGTGGGAGCCTCGGCTGCTTCTTGACTTGCACTCCAAGTCCTCTAGATCATGTTCGTTCCAAAACCACGCTCCCGAAGGTTTTATTCCGTTTGGACTCCATTTGATATTCCTTTTCTTCGAAATACTGAAATAGGCAAAAAACAACAATATGGGCTGGGCCTCCGATTAGTAGGTTAGTCCCAAAAATGATATAAATGTGTAAAATAAAGCCCATAAACATCCAAAAGGCGTAATATAATAGCATGGAATAATAAAAAATTATAGATACGTTGGAGAAGTATCACGCGCCCCCCCTTTCCTTCTCATTTCCCTCTCCTTCCTCCCCCCTTCCTTTTCCTAGTTGGACTAGGAAAGAGGGGAGTCCCACTCCTACTAGGAGGAGGACTCCTCCCCTCCTTGGTGCTCCCCAAGGCTGGCCGGCCTCCTTTATATATGGGGGCAGGGGGCACCTCTAGACACAACAATTGATCCCTTGGATCTCTTAGCCGTGTGCGGTGCCCCCCTCCATGATAATCCACCTCAATAATATCGTAGCGGTGCTTAGGCGAAGCCCTGCGTCAGTAGAACATCATCATCGTCACCACGCCGTCGTGCTGACGGAACTCTCCCTCAAAGCTCGGCTGGATCGGAGTTCGAGGGATGTCATTGAATTGAACGTGTGCAGAACTCGAAGGTGCCGTGCGTTCGGTACTTGATCGGTTGAATCGTGAAGACATACGACTACATCAACCGCGTTGTGCTAACGCTTCCGCTTTCGGTCTACGAGGGTACGTGGACACACTCTCCCCTCCCGTTGCTATGCATCACCATGATCTTGCGTGTGTGTAGGATTTTGTTTGAAATTACGATGTTCCCCAACAAAAACTACCTTGTTTCGTTCGGCCATGTACTTTGTTTGTTGCTTTATATATAAAAAGTGAGGCAAAAGTCTATTTTAGGAGAGGTAGCAATAATCATCTTCCTCTGTTCCACTCATTGCTTTGGTATTCACTCCTTTGGAAGACTACATAGTTGTCTTGTACCATGTATTAATTGCATAGGATTCCATCCTACGGATACTAAGTAATGAAGTATTTGTAACTAGTTTATAATTGAGATTCTTTAACTTGATGCAGGTCCATAGTTTGGACAGAGTACATGATATTACTTGACATTGATATGAAAATGGTTTACCTCTGTATTTGCAGGTGGACAAGAATGTCTTCCAATGGAAGGATCCAATGATTTTTTATCGGTACTTCATAGTCAACACAAGGTATCTAAAATGACAAGAATGTCGTATTGGGATAGTACAACCATTGGCTGAGTTAAGAAGTTTAGCATAGTTTGTTGACTGGACAAGCACAAGGGATTCACTCATATGGCCATCTTAGTGGTATGGTTATAACTCTTTATAGCAATATTCTTCCTTCATGTTTTCTACTTCAGATGCTTTTAAACCAACAAGTTCATGATGTGCTTGGTTTTGACTAAGTAGAATAAGTGTGATTGTTGTGATTGTCTGATTGCTCACATGTATATTGGAGAATATGGTTCATGTTCTTGAAATAAAATAGATTCTTAAAGTGAACCATGATGATGCTCTTTGCTATAGAGTAATAGTGATTTAGCTGAAAAGTAAGGGAAACAAACATTGTTCTGTCATTATAGTGTTCTCATACTCCACATGAAGAAAACTACACAGTGAACGGGCACATGTATGGCAACAAACACCTTTATTAATTACTACCTCTATAACTAAATATTAGACATTTTTATAGATAAAAGTACATGCAATAAATCATACATGCAAATTTAACTTGTTTTTTGCCTCCCATTTTTGACGAAAATTCCTATTAATTTATTGAGAAAATAGATTGTCCACTATAGATAGGCCATCTAATAGCTTGGTTGAGAGGTCGAGCAGATTGGTTGTTGTGCCCCCCTTCTTTTTCCTTGAGAGGTGAGCGGGTAGGGCCGATGTGATGTAGGGTGGAACCCTAAGTGGCTCAACCTTTGACATTAGGAGGTGGAGAAGGATGAACTCAAGAGGAACAACCAAGAGAAAACACTCAAAGGCAAGAACACACAAGTCGCACATTCACTATCTCCACAAATCCCATACGAGCACATAGATCCACAATCAACAAAAGGCGCGACTAAAAGAGGTAGTTCTTCCCATATCCATGGAGGAAGTGAGGTCTTGAGGGGGTAGATTTTCTCCAGAAGGGAGTCCTTGATAAATCCCACTAGGGGGTTCTTCTCCAAAGGAGACCTTTATCTCCAAAGGAGAGGGGGTAGATATGAGAAAATCTGTCTCTAGTTCTTTGTGTATGCTTTGCTAACCCTACGAAGGAGGTAGGGGACGAGTATTTATAGTCTAGAGGTAGAGAGGGATACATGGGCCGAAACCCTACTGGTTGCACGCAGGTAGTATCGGACGTCCGGTGGCTCGTAATATGTCCATTTTGCATCATGTTTTCCTATTGTTAATGTTTTGAGTTATTATTTCACTTTATGAAGCAATTCTAATGCCTTTTCTCTTTTTTTGCAAGTTTCACATGAAGAGGGAAATTGCCGGCAGCTGGAATTATTAACCTGAAAAAGGTACAACAGAGATAAATATTCCCGAGAGCTCAAAATGACCTAAAAATTTACAAAGAATTATTTTGGAGTTAATAAAAAATACTGGCGAAAGAAATACCAGGAGGGGACCCACCAGAGAGTCACGAGCTCAGGTGGCGCCCCCCCGAGGCGCGCCGTGTGAGCTCGTTTCCCCACCAGCAGGCCTCCGGGGGCCTCCTTCTCCGATATGGTGCTATTTGCCCTAGAAAAATCATAAGAAGACTTCGGGATGGAGTGCCGCCGTCTCGAGGCGGAACCTGGGCAGGAGCACTTTTGCTCTCCGGTGGAGCGACTCTGCCGGGAGGGGGAAATTGAAGCCATCGACATCACCAAGGATACTCTCATCATGGGAGGACTAATCTTCATCAACATCTTCACCAGCACCATCTCATCTCAAACCCTAGTTCATCTGTTGTATTCAACCTTTGTCCCAAAACCTCAGATTAGTACCTCTGGGTTGCTAGTAGTGTTGATCACATCTTGTAGTTGATGCTAGTTGGTCTATTCTGTGGAAGATTATATGTTCAGATCCTCGTGCATATTCAATACACCTATGATCTTGAACATGGTTATGATTTGTGAGTAGTTACTTTTGTTCTTGAGGCCATGGGAGAAGTCTTATTATAAGTAATCATGTGAAGTTGGTATAAGCTCAATATTTTGATGATATGTATGTTGTTCTTCCTTTAGTGGTGTCATGTTGCTACCTCTTGAGCATGTGTTGGTTTTCCCTTGAAGAGGAAAGGGTGATGCAGCAAAGTAGCATAAGTATTTCCCTCAATTTTTGAGAACCAAGGTATCAATCCAGTAGGAGGCTACACTCAAATCCCTCGTACCTGCACAAACAAATAAGAACCTTGCAACTAACGCGATAAAGGGGTTGTCAATCCCTTCACGACCACTTGCAAAAGTGAGATCTGATAGAGATAATAAGATAATTTTTTTGGTATTTTTATTATATAGATTGGAAAATAAAGATTGCAAAGTAAAATAGATCGGAAACTTATATGATGGAAAATAGACTCGGGGGCCTTAGGTTTCACTAGTGGCTTCTCTCAAGATAGCATAAGTATTACGGTGGGTGAACAAATTACTGTCGAGCAATTGATAGAAAAGTGCATAGTTATGAGAATATCTAGGCATGATCATGTATATAGGCAACACGTCCGCGACAAGTAGATCAAAACGATTCTGCATCTACTACTATTACTCCACACATCGACCGCTATCCAGCATGCATCTAGAGTATTAAGTTCATACGAACAGAGTAATGCATTAGGCAACATGACATGATGTAGAGGGATAAACTCAAGCAATTTGATATACTCCCTCCATTTACTTATACAAGGCCACTATGAAATATACATTTTGCATCTATACAAGGCCACTAACAGTAATCGAGACAAAAGTAAATGATATTTCCTCGTACTGGCAACCTATTTAATACTTGCATGCCTGCAGTCATAATGACACTCAATTACTTACTCCACTCAGTTTTCTTGCATGCATGTAGTGTATGAATGATCCCAGTAAACAAAAAGAAAAACTAGCTTGCCAAACATGTATTAAATTTTATCTTGGTACCTGTAATTTGAGTTTGTGGCCTTGTATATAAAAATGGAGGGAGTAAACCCCATCTTTTTATCCTCGATGGCAACAATACAATACGTGCCTTGCTGCCCCTGCTGTCACTAGGAAAGGACACCGCAAGATTGAACCTAAAGCTAAGCACTTCTCCCATGGCAAGAAAGATCAATCTAGTAGGCCAAACCAAACTGATAATTTGAAGAGACTTGCAAAGATAACTCAATCATACATAAAAGAATTCAGAGAAGATTCAAATATTATTCATAGATAAACTTGATCATAAACCCACAATTCATCGGATCTCGACAAACGCACCACAAAAAGAGTTTACATCGAATAGATCTCCACAAGAGAGGGGGAGAACATTGTATTGAGATCCAAAAAGAGAGAAGAAGCCATCTAGCTAATAACTATGGACCTGTAGGTCTGTGGTAAAATACTCACAACTCATCGGAAGGGCAAGGATGTTGATGTAGAAGCCCTCCGTGGTCGATTCCCCCTCCGGCAGAGTGTCGGCGAAGGCTCCAAGATGAGATCTCGCGAATACCACAAAAAGAATTACATCAAATAGATCTCCAAGACGATCGAGGAGAACTTTGTATTGAGATCCAAAAAGAGAGAAGAAGCCATCTAGCTAATAACTATGGACCCGAAGGTCTGAGGTAAACTACTCACACATCATCGGAGAGGCTATGGTGTTGATGTAGAAGCCATCGGTGATCGATTCCCCCTCCGGCAGAGTGCCAGAAAAGGCCCCAATATGGGATCTCACGGGTATAGAAGGTTGCGGCGGTGGAAATAGGGTTTCGTGGTGCTCTCGGATGTTTTCAAGGTATATGAGTATATATAGGCGAAAGAATTCGGTCAGGGGAGCCACGAGGGGCCCACGAGGTTGGGGGCGCGCCTACCCCCTGGGCGCGCCTCCCTTCCTCGTGGCCGCCTCCTTGGTTTCTTGACGTCCACTCCAAGTCTCCTGGACTGCGTTTGTTCCAAAAATGACTCTCCCAAAGGTTTCATTCCGTTTGGACTCCGTTTGATATTCCTTTTCTGCGAAACACTGAATAGGCAAAAAACAGCGATTTGGACTGGGCCTCCGGTTAATAGGTTAGTCCCAAAAATAGTATAAAAGTGTATAATAAAGCCCATTAAACATCCAAAATAGATAATATAATAGCATGGAACAATAAAAAATTATAGATACGTTGGAGACGTATCAAGCATCCCCATGCTTAATTCCTGCTCGTCCTCGAGTAGGTTAATGATAAAAACAGAAATTTTTGATGTGGAATGCTACCTAGCATAATTCTCAATGTAATTTTCTTTATTGTGGCATGAATGTTCAGATCTAAAAGATTCAAGACAAAAGTTTAATATTGACATAAGAGTAATAATACTTCAAGCATACTAACAAAGTAATCATGTCTTCTCAAAATAACATGGGGAAAGAAAGTTATCCCTACAAAATCATATATTCTGGCTATGATCTATCTTCATCACACAAAATATTTAAATCATGCACAACCCCGGTTTTAGCCAAGCAATTGTTTCATACTTTAGTATTCTCAAACAATTTCAACCTTCACGCAATACATGAGCGTGAGCCATGGACATAGCACTATAGGTGGAATAGGATGGTGGTTGTGGAGAAGACCAAAAAGGAGAAGATAGTCTCACATCAAGTAGGCGTATCAACGGGCTATGGAGATACCCATTAATAGATATCAATGTGAGTGAGTAGGGATTGCCATGCAACGGATGCACTAGAGCTATAAGTGTATGAAAGCTCATCAAAAGAAACTAAGTGGGTGTGCATCCAACTTGCTTGCTCACGAAGACCTAGGGCAATTTGAGGAAGCCCATCATTGGGATATACAAGCCAAGTTCGATAATGAAAAATACCCACTAGTATATGAAGGTGACAATATAGGAGACTCTCTATCATGAATATCATGGTGCTACTTTGAAGCACAAGTGTGGTAAAAGGATAGTAACATTGTCCCTTCTCTCTTTTTCTCTCATTTTTTATTTGGGCTTCTTTGGCCTCTTTTATTTTTCATAAAGTCCGGAGACTCATACCAACTTGGATGGAATCATTGCTTCCATCATCCTTTCCTCACATGGGACAATGCTCTAATAATGAAGATCATCACACTTTTATCTACTTACAACTCAAGAATCTTAGAACAAAATATGACTCTATGTGGATGCCTCAGGTGGTGTACCGGGATAATGAATCAAGAGTGACATGAATGAAAGAATTATGAATGGTGGCTTTGCCACAAATACGATGTCAACTACATGATCATGCAAAGCAATATGACAATGGTGGAGCGTGTCATAATAAACGGAACGGTGGAAAGTTGCATGGAAATATATCTCGGAATGGCTATGGAAATGCCATAATAGGTAGGTATGGTTGCTTTTTGAGGAAGGTATATGGTGGGTGTATGATACCGGCGAAAGTTGCGCGGCACAAGAGAGGCTAGCAATGGTGGAAGGGTGAGAGTGCGTATAATCCATGGACTCAACATTGGTCATGAAGAACTCACATACTTATTGCAAAAATCTACAAGTTATCAAAACAAAGTACTACATGCATGCTCCTAGGGGAAGGGTTGGTAGGAGTTAACCATCACGCGATCCTGACCTCCACACATAAGGAAGACAATCAATAAATAAATCATGCTCCAATTTCATCACATAACGGTTCACCATACGTGCATGCTACGGGAATCACAAAATTTTAACACAAGTATTACTCAAACTCACAACTACTCAACTATCATGACCCTAATATTACCATCCTCATATCTCAAAACAATCATCAAGTATCAAACTTCTCATAGTATTCAATGCACTTTATATGATAGTTTTTATTATACCTATCTTGGATGCTCATCATATTAAGACTAAAATTTTAACCAAAGAAATTACCATGCTGTTCTAAAGGACTCTCACAATAATTTCTATAAAATAAAACCACCGCCGTGCTCTAAAATGATATAAGTGAAGTACTAGAGCAAAATTATCTAGCTCAAAAGATATAAGTGAAGCACATAGAGTATTCTAATAAATTCCGATTCATGTGTGTCTCTCCCAAAAGGTGTGTACAGCAAGGAAGATTGTGGTAAACTAAAAAGCAAAGACTCAAATCATACAAGACGCTCCAAGCAAAACACATATCATGTGGTGAATAAAAATATAGCATCAAGTAAAGTTACCGATGGACGAAGACGAAAGAGGGGATGCCTTCCGGGGCATCCCCAAGCTTAGGCTTTTGGTTGTCATTAAATTTTACCTTGGGGTGCCTTGGTCATCCCCAAGCTTAGGCTCTTGCCACTCCTTATTCAATAATCCATCAAATCTTTACCCAAAAACTTGAAAACTTCACAACACAAAACTCAACAGAAAATCTCATGAGCTCCGTTAGCGAAATAAAACAAACCACCACTTTAAGGTACTGTAATGAACTCATTCTTTATTATAGGGATAATTAGATTTATGCCCCTAGTTGTGTCCCACTCGTTTGTTTTACCCCTAAATCCCAAAAGTCACCGGTTCTGTCCAAGTCAGTTTGCTCCTCTTATGCTTTTGCCCTTTGACCGTTTGACCGTCAGTTTGAAAACTTCACAACTAATTCATACTAAATCAAAAAAATGCAAATAAGATACCAAAATGTTCAGAAAAACATAACCTATATGTGAATGTCATTTGCATTCATGAAAAAAGTGTTGGAAAGTGCCCATCCGAGTTTTAGCTCTTATGCTAGCACCATGAATAGTAAAATCTAAAAAAGTTCAAAAAAAATTTGGTGGCAAAGAATGACAAATGTTTTAAGTGCCTGCCAAGTTTCATCACGGAATAACATTCATGGGTGCCGCGGCAAAATCAAAAAACAATCAACACTCCAAAATAGATTATTGTTTCCACGACTTCCACGAATGTCATTCCCTAATGAAACTTGGAAAGCACTTAGAACATTTGTCGTTCTTTGCCACCATATTTTTTTTGATTTTTTTGATTTTTTTAGAGTTTACTATTCATGGTGGTACCAAAAGAGCTAAAACTTGGATGTGCACTTTCCAACACTTTTTCATGAATGCAAATGACACTCTCATATATGTGATGTTTTTTGAACATTTTGGTATCTTATTTGCATTTTTCTGATTTAGTATGAATTAGTTATGAAGTTTTCAAACTGACGGTCAAACGGTCAAAAGGCAAAAGCATAAGAGGAGCAAAGTGACTTGGACAGAACCGGTGACTTTTGGGAATTAGGGGTAAAACAGACGAGTGGGACACAACTAGGGGCATAAATCTAATTATCCCTTATTTATATTGGTGTTAGACCTACTGTATTCCAACTTCTCTATGGTTCATACCCCCCGATACTAGCTATAGATTCGTCAAAATAAGCAAACAACACACGAAAAACAGAATCTGTCAAAAACAAAATAGTCTGTAGCAATCTGTAACTTTTGAATACTTCTGGAACCCCAAAAATTCTACCAACATAGGAAGTCCTATATAATTTGTTTATTAATCCTCTGCAAAAAGAATCAACTGAAAATCATGTTTCTGTTATTTATGAAAATTATTCTCGTGCGTGCAAAAGTTTTTGTTTTTCAGCAAGATCAAATTAACTATCACCCAAGAAGATCTTATAGGTTTTACTTGGCACAAACACTAATTAAAACATAAAACCACATATAACCAGAGGCTAGATGAATTATTTATTACTAAACAGGAACAAAAAGCAAAGCACAAAAATAAAATTGGGTTGCCTCCCAACAAGCGCTATCGTTTAACGCCCCTAGCTTGGCATAAAAGCGAGAATAGATCTAAGTATTGCCATCTTTGGTATTCAATTCATAGGTGACTCTCATAATAGATTCATAAGGTAATTTGATTTTCTTCCTAGGAAAGTGTTCCATGCCTTTCCTTAATGGAAATTGGCCTAATATTTCCTTCTTTCATATCAATAATTGCACAAGTCGTTCTAAGGAAAGGTCTACCAAGAATAATAGGACATGAAGGATTGCAATCTATATCAAGAACAATAAAATCTACAGGCACATAATTCCTATTTGCAATAATAAGAACATCATTAATCCTTCCCATAGGTTTCTTAATGGTGGAATCCGCAAGGTGCAAGTTTAAAGAGCAATCATCAAATTCACGGAAACCTAACACATCACACAAAGTTTTTGGAATCATGGAAACACTAGCACCCAAATCACACAAAGCATAGCATTCATGATCTTTAATTTTAATTTTAGTAGTAGGTTCCCACTCATCATAAATTTTTCTAGGGATAAAAACTTCTACTTCATGTTTTTCTTCATAAGATTGCATTAAAGCATCAACGATATGTTTAGTAAAAGCTTTATTTTGACTATAAGCATGAGGAGAATTTAACACGGATTGCAACAAGGAAATACAATCTATTAAAGAACAATTATCATAATTAAATTCCTTGAAATCCAAAATAGTGGGTTCATTGCTATGTAAAGTTTTGACCTCTTTAATCCCACTTTTACCAATTTTCGCATCAAGATCTAAAAACTCCGAATCACTGGGACGCCTCTTAACTAAGGTTGACTCATCTCTAGTCCTATCATTATCAAGATTCATATTGCAAAACAAAGATTTAATAGGAGACACATCAATAACTTTTAGATCTTCATCCCTATTATCATGAAAACTAGAAGAGCTTGCTTTTACAAAGAAATCTTATTTTGCACGCATTCTAGCGGTTCTTTCTTTGCACTCATCAATGAAAATTCTCATGGCTTTGAGGGACTCATTGATATCATGCTTAGGTGGAATAGATCTAAGTTTCAAAGAATCAACATCAAGAGAAATTCTATCCATGTTCCTAGCCAACTCATCAATCTTAGGCAATTTTTCTTCAAGCAAAGCATTGAAATTCTTTGGAGAAATCATAAACTCTTTAACACTAATTAAAAATAAGAGGGCAACTTATTAAAATTTCCATAAGAGTTGTTGTAGGAATTACCATAATAATTAGAGGAATTACTAGGTAACGGCCTAGGATTAAAGTTTCCTCTCTAAGCGTTGTTACCAAAATTGTTCCTACCAGCAAAATTCACATCCATAGATGCATTATGATTGTCAATCAAAGTGGATAAAGGCATATCATTAGGATCAAAGGAAACACTCTTATTAGCAAACAATTTCATAAGTTCATCCATCTTTCCACTCAAAACATTAATCTCTTCTATCGCATGAACCTTTTTACAAGTAGATTTTTTGGTGTGCCATTGAAAATAATTAATCAAAATATTATCTAGGAGTTTAGTAGCTTCTCCTAAAGTGATTTCCATAAAAGTGCCTCCCGCAGCCGAATCTAAAAGATTTCTAGAAGCAAAATTCAATCCGGCATAATTTTTTTGTATAATCATCCATAAATTCAAACCATGTGTAGGGAAATTACGTATCATTAATTTCATTCTCTCCCAATCTTGTGCAACATGTTCATGATCAAGTTGTTTAAAATTTATAATATCGTTTCTAAGAGAGATGATCTTAGCGGGAGGAAAATACTTAGAGATAAAAGCATCTTTGCACTTATTCCATGAATCAATACTATTTTTAGGCAAAGACGAAAACCAAGTTTTAGCACGATGTCTAAGTGAAAATGGAAATAGCTTCAATTTAACAATATCGTTATCCACATCTCTCTTCTTTTGCATATCGCACAAATCAAAAAAGTTATTTAGATGTGTAGCGGCATCTTCACTAGGAAGGCCAGAGAATTGATCTTTCATGACAAGATTCAACAAAACAACATTAATTTTGCAAGATTCAGTATCGGTAATAGGAGCAATTGGAGTGCTAAGAAAATCATTGGTGTTGGTATTGGAAAAATCACACAATTTAGTATTATCTTGAGCCATCATGACAAACAATCCAACACACAAGCACACAAGAGGCAAGCGAAAAAGAGGCGAACGGGGAAAAGAGGGCGAATAAACGGCAAGGGTGAAGTGGGGGAGAGGAAAACAAGAGGCAAATGGAAAATAATGTAATGCGAGGGATAAGAGTTTGTGATGGGTACTTGGTATGTCTTGACTTGTGTGTAGACTCCCCGACAACGGCGCCAGAAATCCTTCTTTCTACCTCTTGAGCATGCGTTGGTTTTCCCTTGAAGGGGAAAGGGTGATGCAGCAAAGTCGCATAAGTATTTCCCTCAGTTTTTGAGAACCAAGGTATCAATCCAGTAGGAGGCTACACTCAAATCCCTCATACCTGCACAAACAAATAAGAACCTTACAACCAATGCGATAAAGGGGTTGTCAATCCCTTCACGGCCACTTGCAAAAGTGAGATCTGATAGAGATAATAAGATAACTATTTTTGGTATTTTTATGATATAGATTGGAAAGTAAAGATTGCAAAATAAAATAGATCGGAAACTTATATGATGGAAAATAGACCCGGGGGCCATAGGTTTCACTAGTGGCTTCTCTCAAGATAGCATAAGTATTACGGTGGGTGAACAAACTACTGTCGAGCAATTGATAGAAAAGTGCATAGTTATGAGAATATCTAGGCATGATCATGTATATAGGCATCACGTCCGTGACAAGTAGATCGAACCGATTCTGCATCTACTACTATTACTCCACACATCGACCGCTATCCAGCATGCATCTAGAGTATTAAGTTCATAAGAACAGAGTAATGCATTAGGCAAGATGACATGATGTAGAGGGATAAACTCAAGCAATATGATATAAACCCCATCTTTTTATCCTCGATGGCAACAATACAATACGTGCCTTGCTGCCCCTACTGTCACTGGGAAAGGACACCGCAAGATTGAAACCAAAGCTAAGTACTTCTCCCATTGCAAGAAAGATCAATCTAGTAGGCCAAACCAAACTGATAATTCGAAGAGACTTGCAAAGATAACAAATCATACATAAAAGAATTCGGAGGAGATTCAAATATTGTTCATAGATAATCTTGATCACAAACCCACAATTCATCGGATCTCGACAAACACACCGCAAAAAGAATTACATCAAATAGATCTCCAAGAAGTTCGAGGAGAACTTTGTATTGAGATCCAAAGAGAGAGAAGAAGCCATCTAGCTAATAACTATGGCCCCGAAGGTCTGAGGTAAACTACTCACACATCATCGGAGAGGTTATGGTGTTGATGTAGAAGCCCTCCGTGATCGATTCCCCCTCCGGCGGAGTGCCGGGAAAGGCCCCAAGATGGGATCTCACGGGTACAGAAGGTTGCGGCGGTGGAAATAGGGTTTCGTGGTGCTATCGGATGTTTTCAAGGTATATGAATATATATAGGCGAAATAAGTCGCTTAGGGGAGCCACGAGGGGCCCACGAGGGTGGGGGGCATGCCTACCCCCCTAGGCTCGCCTCCCTGCCTTGTGGCCTCATTGTTGCTTCCATGACGTCCACTCCAAGTCTCCTGGATTGCGTTTGTTCCAAACACGACTCTCCCGAAGGTTTCATTCCGGTTGGACTCCGTTTGATATTCCTTTTCTGCGGAACACTGAAATAGGCAAAAAACAGCAATTTGGACTGGGCCTCTGGTTAATAGGTTTGTCCCCAAAATAGTATAAAAGTGTATGATAAAGCCCATTAAACATCCAAAACAGATAATATAATAGCATGGAACAATCAAAAATTATAGATATGTTGGAGAGTATCACATGTCAACGTCAACTACATGACACTTCACCATACTTGGGCCTAAGGGAAGGTATTGCGGATTAATAAGTAGATGATGGGTTGCAAGAGTGACAGAAGCCTAAACCCTACTTTATGTGTTATTTCGTATGGCCTGATTTGGATCCATATGTTTCATGCTATGGTTAGATTTATCTTAATTCTTCTTTCATAGTTGCGGATGCTTGTGAGAGGGGGTAATCATAAGAGGGTTGCTTGTTCAAGTAAGAATAACACCCTAGCACCTATCCACCCACATATCAAACTATCAAAGTAGTGAACGTGAATCAACTAAACATGATGAACGTGACTAGACGAGAATTCCCATGTGTCCTCGAGAAAGCTTTGCTTACTATAAGAGAACTTTCTAGCTTGTCCTTTGCTATAAAAAGTATTGGGCCACCCTGCTGCACCTTTTTTACCATTGCTACTTGTTAGGAATTGTCATGCTACAAAACTATCTGTTACTGCTACTTTTAGTACTTGCAGAGAATACCTTATTGAAAACCGCTTGTCATTTCCTACTGCTCCTCATTGGGTTCAACACTATTACTTATCGAAAGGACTATGATTGATACCTATACTTGTGGTTCATCAAGACTCTTTTTTGGCGTCATTGTCGGGGAGTGAAGCGCCTTTGGTAAGGAAACATTTTTATTATGTGTTGAAATTTACTGTCACTTATTACTATGGAAAATAATCCTTTGAGGGGCTTGTTTGGGGTATCTTCACCTCGAAGCAATAAGAGTTGCTCCTCATCCTATTGAACCTACTGAAAATATTTACTTCGAGATTCCTTTGGGTATTTTAGAGAAACTGCTAGCTAATCCTTATGGAGGAGATGGAACCATGCATCCTGATATGCACCTAATTTATATTGATAAGTTAGTGGATTGTTTAAGCTTACATGTTTATCCAAAGATGGAGTTAATAATAATGTATTCTCCTTATCTTTGGGGGAAAAGGCATTGTCTTCATACAGGTTGTTGGATGATATTGGAACATGGGACTGGAACCGATTGAAGCTGCAATTCCACTAGAAATTGTATCCCATGCACTTGGTTCATCATGATCAGAATTACATATATATATTTTTGTCCTTGATATGATGCACACATGCCCCAATCATGAGCTCCCAAGAGAGATGATTATACAAAACTTTTATGCTCGGCTTTCTCATAATGATCGATCAATGCTTGATACTTCTTCTACTAGTTCTTTTCTGAAGAAAACTAGAATTTAAATGGGATCTTATTGAAAGGATTAAAAGTAACTCTGAAGATTGGGTAACCGACAAAGGTAATGTGTCAGGTATAAATCTTGAATATGATTGTGTCAAATCTTTTAACAAAACATATGTTTTTCATAAATTTAGTGCAAAGGACCCGACTCTGAGATAGTAGCTACTTTTTATGAATACTTTGTTGCTCATGTTGATCTCCCCAAGGAGAAGTGGTTTAGATTCATCCACCTATTGAAGAAACTTGTAAGTAACCTACTATCGCTGAAACTGAAAAAAATATTTATAATGTTGATCCAGTTGTACCTACTACCTAACCCCCCTTTTTTCTTGTTAGGATTAAGGAACATGCTAAGGCTACAACTGTGGTTCATAAGATTGATATTAGAACACCTAAACCCTATGAACAAATTAAAGTGGAATATAATATTGCAATGGTTAAAGATCTTTTGGTTGATAATATTAATGGACATGTCATTTACTTCTATGAGGAAGCAACCAGGATTGCTAAACGAGTCAATACTAAACAAGATAACATAGATAAAAGCAAACCAGTTGCTGGCATGTGTTGGTGCAATGATAGGCCCCTTATGTGTTTGTTGACATAAACAGTATGGGACAGTGTTTGGTAGTGCACACAGAGTAATAGGTCCTTGAGATCACGAGGAGTTTGATGCAAACGATGAAGATAATCTCCCTGCGGTGCAGCAAAGGTTATCACCAAAGATTATGATAACAAGAGTGACCCCTCAAAAATTGCTGAAGTGAAATGATTGGTTCGGTGTCTGTCCGAGGAAAATGACTGCGTCCGAGGATATTGAAGACGAAGTGAAGACATATCATTTATTTCGTTCTTCTTCTTCTCTTTATTGAGTCATAGGACCACCGTTGTCAGCATTCTGGATACGAGGGTACCCAGACTTGCTTGCCTGTGGCCCACTGCGTGGCTCCATCAATGGCCTGGTATGGCCCAGCTCTAGCATCAACAACTCAAGACCCTCGCGGAGGCCAAGCCTCATGAGGCGGACGACCCAAAGACCTCTAAGGGGATCGGCCTTCTCAGGCTGGCTCCCGAGGAATGGAGACTTCTATGCAAGGTGCACCTCACGAGACTTAGCTGACGTCAGCCATGACGACCAAGGCCAGGCGGGCGCCAGCGGGCGCAGAGTACCAGTTTCCTCTTTGGTGCAAAGGAGGCAAGCGGTAGGCGCGGAGTCCCAAGGAATCAGCCAAAGGTTTCCATTCTGGTGCAACAAGACCAAGACCGCCAGAACGGCAGGAAAAAAGTCATCTCCGAGCCCACCGCAGCGTCACGACCAGAGGCTTTTTGCACGCGAAGACCACTTTCGTCAAGATGGGGTGTACTTCTTGTCCCCCTTCAAATCCGGCCGTTGTGGGATCCTTCCCGCCAATATTTGGGAAGAGAACCAAGGCCACTATAAATAGGACTTAGCCACCACCATAGAGGGGGATTGGACCCATTCTCATCTGACCACCTCACCAACTCTCATGAGCTCAAGAACACCTCACCTCCCGAGGCTTGTTCATCCACTGTACTAGTTCATCCTCAGCCCCTCGAGACAATCCACCAAAAAGCTGGAGCAGGGTATTACACCGCAAGGTGGCCCGAACCAGGATAAACTGTTGTGTCTCTCTATCCCCTTGAGCTCGACGCACTAGGCTTTGAGAATCGTGAGTAGGCACGCTGCATAGGTTGAGATCTCCGCACTCATTCCAGAGTTTGAACCTATCAAGGGGTTGTGGAACCCGAAATCCGACATTTGGCGCGCCAGGTAGGGGCTCGACCGGTCCGCCGCTACTTCGCCGGCACCATGGCCGATGCCCCGAGAGCCCACGTTGAGCAGTGGGTTGTCCAGGCTTCCTCAACAGCACCTGCCGACAAGGAAGACCTCCACTCCGCGCTGCTCGCGGCTTGTCGGCCACGGGAGGCGCGGGCCGCAGCCCCCTCCTCTAGCGCCACGCCGCAACCGCGCCGCCACGCGATCTTCAAGCTATGCCACGGCAACAATACCACACACTCGCCGGGAGCAGGCGAACATGCGGGCCGCAGTCATCGTGGCTCGAGAACTGCTGAGGTGCAGGTTGGCAGAAAGTGGCCGCGACGCCCTGCTAGAGCGAGTGACCGAGCTGTTGGATGCAGCATGTAGGGGCACATCACCATTCTGCACCCTGCCCACATCGCAAGCCGTGGCAGGGGCACGTGCTCGCCCTCGCCACACCCGCGTGCCCCCTCCCATGGCCCCTAAAGAGCCACTCAATGTCAGCCTACCTCACGGTGCGGCCCGCACCGTTTCGACCGTGCCGCCTCAGGGCGGGGCGACTCCGAGCAACCTCCCATGGGGTCGCACTAGGGCACCAGCCCTCGATCACCAGGACCTGATGACGACCGAAGGGGGCGAAAGCGCGAGGCAACTGGGCAGCGACTCAGGCACGGCCAGCCCGGAAGCCTATGTGCCTGTCGCAGTGGACCTGAGGTACACACCGGGAGAAGGCCCCAGCCGACCCCCCACGCCAGGCTGGGCCCTAGAGGTGCACGAAGACGAGGTTCTCCGCGAGCCACTACAGGGCTCCACCAACGCCTTTGACATCAACAACCACTGGGTACAGCTAACGCCTCAAGAGCATGCTTGCGCTAACCATTGATCGCAGGTGAAACAGGGCGCAGCCGTCGCCAGGGCTCCCAGGGCGACGACCCAGTCGCAGGAGCATGAAGGGCCTTGGGAGCGGCATGGGGGGAGCCCGGGGCCAGGGCCTCCCCCGCGCTGTGCGGAGCAAGACACTGCTCGGAGGTAGGTCCCCCGCCAGGGAAGGCGCCGGTGAGCCCTTCCCCTCGGCGGAGGGCCTACGGTCACCGATGATGACGCCAGCATCCCCCTTGCCCCTTGGTCTCGTCTTGGTTTCCAGACTCCCCAACGGTGATCGTGGGCGGCACAGGGCGGGGTCCTCGTCGGGCGACATGAAGCAAGGCTCCGACCTGTGAAGGTCTCTGCTCGTGACACTCTCACATAATAATGAGTGGGGCTGTACACGCCCCAGAGTCTCCTGAGTGCCGCCCTGGGGCCTCACGGGTGCTCCCACCCACGTCCAGGTGGAAGCACCATGCTCCGCGCTGGCTGTCAACACTGTCCCCCAATGACTATGCCCATGCCTAGTGGAAGCACTTACTCCCGCTGGTGAGAAGACCTGAATACTAGCTAGGCACTGGACGTGGCCGTTTGCTTTCTCCTCTCTTTTTTTACCCAATTCGCCAGCTTTTCGGAATGAACTTGGCTCTTGTGCGTTTACCAAAAGAAAAATGGGGGAAAGTTTTCTAGTCTTGCGTTGTTCTCTCGCTTTCTAGTTTCGTGTTTTTGAGCGGGGCTCGTGCCTGCTACCCCTCCCCCAAGCGCCTCACGAGTGGGGGCTGGGTGCGGTGCGCGCATGCCGAGCTTGATCGGGCTGGCCCCGAGCATGCAAAGGCTTCCCCCCCGGACCAGGGATGCGGCCGCCACGCGCGTACCTAGCCATGGTCCGGCAGTTAGTCCCTCGCGAAGCACTCCAGGACATGTCAGCAGGCTCCTCAGGAGGACCAGGCCCTCGCGAGCCTACGGCAGACTTGCCGCGGGAAGACAAGCATTGTTGCGGCATCAGGGCTCACACGAGACCCGCAGAACCAAAGATAAGTCATAACAACCACCCTGCCTGAGGCTGCAGACCTGAAGGTTCGCGCCACACGCGCTACTTCAAAAGCATTTCATAATCATATACATCACAAGAGCCCCCCTTTCAAAATGCTCTCACGAGGAGGCGTTCAAGTTTTGGTCATACATGTTAAAGCAAAAAGAAGTGCTGGACTAGCTGGGTGTGACCTCTTCATCACCTCCATCCGCGCCGCTTGCACTGCCCGTGTCGTCGCGTCCATTCTCTTCATCACCATCGCCTGTGCCACCTGCTCCGGCCGCAAGCACGACCGTGTCGTCCTCAGGAGCAAACTCTTCCACCAGGGCATCCACATGGTCATCCACCCACCTGGCTAGTCTGTCCTGAGCAGCCGCGGGCACGGGGGCTAGCACAACATTTAAGTAGAAGTGGGAATCGCGGCTGAGGAGGTTGCTGAAGACACGTGAGAACGTGTGCCCAAGAAGGCCCTGGCACCTCTCCCAAACAAGCTTGCGAGCCCTCGTGGCCCGATCCTCCAGGCGGGTCACAATGTCGATGAATAAGTTGAGGTGGCTAGCGTAGTCGTTCTCGTGCGGATGAGGAGCACTCTCGTTGCAAATGGTACCCAAGGTGCGGTTAGCTCTGGCTCGGAGATCCTGGAGCATCGAGCCGTGCTCATGTTGCAGCGTCAGGCGACGGTTCGCTTCATTCGCGGTCCTCTCCAGAAGGGATGCCGTGTCCTTGACTTGTTGCTGAAGGGAGGATAACTCAGCACGGGCAGAGGCCAAGGAGGACTCGGAAGAAGCTAGAGCTTTCTTGGCGGCATTCTCATGCCGTTCCACATATTCCAGCTTCACCTTTAGGGCGGTGGTCCTGCCCTCAAGCTCATCTTTGAGCAGCTCTAGCTCTAGGCGGTGCCCTTCAGCCAGGTCCGCGCGCGCCTTCGCCACCTTCTCCTGAACCTCCAGCTGGACCCGGGCTTCTCGGGTGGCGACGCCGTCCTCAGCCGCGGCCGCCTGGCGCTCCCTCACCTCCAACCGCTCCGACGCAAGGCTATGCTCCACAGCCTCCAGCGCCAGGTCATCTTGGTGCCTCAGAAGCTTCGCCTCGATGAGAGGCGTTTCGCCCGGCGACACGGCCAGGAGGGCACGCCGAGCCTCAATCTCCTGCTCAAGGGAGGCGTTTGAAGACAGGAGCTCCCGCTCTCGCTCCCGCTCTCGCTCCCGCTCTCGCTCCTCAGCTGCCTCACAATGGCGGTTGGCGGCCTCGGCCTCCTCCAGGGCGCGGGTGCAAGCCTCGCGAGAAGTTGTGAGGGAGGCCAGCGCGTGCGCGTCGGCCTGATCGCGCCAAAGCTTCCCAAGGTTGATGGCGACCTTCAACTGGTGCCATTCATGCGCCAACCGACGGTCCTCTGCCTCGATCTGGGTGTCGACGTCGGCCATTTCTCCACCAAGCGGGGTCATCGCGCGCATCGCCTAGCCGAAGAACTTGAAGCAGACAGCACTGCGCTCGCGTGTGAACGCCAGCTTGCGACCAAGCCCTTCCTCGGACCCGAGGGCCGCCAAAGGGGCGTGGGACATCTCGCCTGCCTCTGGTCGGGGGCTGGCCGATGCAGCTCCACAACCTGAAGACGAAGACAGCCCAAGGGGCACCCAACCGCCAGCAGTGACTAGTGGGAGAGCTATCAGCGCACCCCTCTCCCCCCAGGTCGGGTTGCCAAAGAAGGAGGTAGGAGGCTTGGGTCCCGGGCCCCCTTGCGGTGCCTCAGCAGCCAGGGTTGGCCCCATGCCTTGGGTGGAGCCTGGGCGCGGGGGGCTGCGCGTCGGGATCGAGCCAGGATCCTCGGAAGGACGCCTCTCCTGAGGCTTCACCGTCACGGGGACCCTGTGAGGCCCTAGTCAGAAAAGAGCATGGCGCGTAGGGAATCGCGAAATGAGGTACTTACTCATCCACAGCGATGTACTTCCTCAGCTTTAGCGGTCGGCGGGTGTCACCACTGCAGCTCAAAGATCCCTTCCTCTTGCGGAGCGCTTCAAGGTTTAGACAAAGCTGGACGGGCCTCGAGGGATGGCCCCTAGGAGCAGGAGCGCTCGGCAGGGTTCCCTGAGCGGCAGACTCAGGGCACCAGGAGGTGCCTCCCCATCAGCAGCCACCTCGGGACCGCTACCCCGAGCTTCGGGAGCCTCTGCCTCCAGAGCATCGGGTTGCGTGGACCCCATGGTAGCCCTTTCCTGGGCCTCAGGAGTCTCAGCCTCCGGAGTTCTTAGTGGCGAAGGATCTCCGGAGGTCTCGCTGATAGCGGCTGGTGCCATGCACCCCCCTGCTTCCACACTTGGGGCACACGCCGCAGGATCAAGTTGCACGGGATCCACGAGGATGGGATTCTCGCGTGGCCCCTCAAGGCCCGCCGGGAGTAATCCCCACTCGTCGAAGAGGGGGATCTACTCCATGAAGGCCACCTTGTTCGAGCATTGGTAGAGGAGGAAGCCATTTACTGAAGATGGGTGGGCTTGGAGTCACCCGTCAGAAGCTCCAACACCTTGCTCAGGGTCTTGGAAGGCAGCATCGGCTCCTGGAGCCTCATGGAGTCCTCGGCGCCGATGAAGGTCCACATCGGACGGGAATGGCGCTGAAGCAGGGTGATGCGGCACCAGACGAATTCCTTCACCACCATTGACGCAGTCACCCCCAGCGTCTGCAGCCTGTCAGAAGCAGGGGGCTGCGTGTACCGGCGTCTACGGACAGCCACTGCTTCCAGAACCCCTTTGCGTCAGGCGACAACTCGAAGTCAATCCCCGAGCCGGCGATCGCCGCAACAGCTTATAAGGTCACCCACCCCGAGTGTTGGCAGCCGTTGACCAGACGGAGCAAGAATAAGTGGCGAAACAGGGCCACGGAAGGAGCAATGCTGACCATGGCCTTGCAAAGGAAGGCAAAGATAGCAAGGAGGAGGATGGAGCGGGGATCCAGGTGCAGCAGGTGGATCAGGTAGTGCGATATTATGGCATTGAAGAAAGGAGAGAAAAGGGGAATCAGGCCCGCGAAGAGAGCGTGAAGATAGATGAGAATCTCGGTGGCCCTCATATCATCCACAAGCCAAGACGCGGGCCGAGTGGCTCAGCTGACATGAGCCATGACGACCAAGGCCAAGCGGGCGCCAGCGGGCACAGAGTATCAGTTTCCTCTTTGGTGCAAAGGAGGCAAGCGGCAGGCGCGGAGTCCCAAGGAATCAGCCAAAGGTTTCCATTCTGGTGCAACAAGACCAAGACCGCCAGAACGACAGGACAAAAGTCATCGCCGAGCCCACCGCAGCATCACGACCAGAGCCTTTTCGCAAGCGAAGACCACTTTAGTCAGGATGGGGTGTACTTCTTGTCCCCCTTCAAATCCGGCCGTTGTGGGATCCCTTCCCGCCAATATTTGGAAAGAGGACCAATGCCACTGTAAATAGGACTTAGCCACCACCATAGAGGGGGATTGGACCCATTCTCATCCGACGACCTCACCAGCTCTCTTGAGCTCAAGAACACCTCACCTCCTGAGGCTTGTTCATCCATTATACTAGTTCATCCTCAGCCCCTCGAGGCAATCCACCAAAAAGTTGAAGTAGGGTATTACATCGCAAGGTGGCCCAAACCAGGATAAACTGTTGTGTCTCTCTATCCCCTTGAGCTTGATGCGCTAGGCTTTGTGAATCGCGAGTAGGCAGGATGGGTAGGTTGAGAGATCTCCGCACGCACGCCAGAGTTCAAACCTATCAAGGGTTTGCGGAACCCGAAATGCGACAACCGTACTATTAAGAGGGGTGTAGCTTTCGAAACGGTGATTCTCTGATGCTAAACCCAAATCCTATGTAAGTGGCGAGAGAAATCTCTTTGTGCTCCGAGCAAATACTTCCCAGCGAGAGACTGAGATCTTCTTCCCAGAGAGAGATTTGTCTCAGACCGGGGAGTTAGCATTACTTATTCCTCAAGTAATGTTACCGTTGCTCCAAAATCCGATCGTTGTGAACGTGTCGGTTGGCCATTGGCTGGACCGCATGTCCGGTGACTGCTCTGTTTGATTTTGAGAAGATTGTTGAGTGATACGTCTCCAACGTATCTATAATTTTTGATTGTTCCATGCTATTATAATATCATTCTTGGATGTTTACAATAATTATATAGCAACTTTATATCATATTTAGCTATTGACATAGTGCCCAGTGCCAGTTGCTGTTTTTTTACTTCGCAGAAAATCAATACCAAATGGAGTCCAAATGCAGCAAAACTTTTTGGAAAAAATTTCTGGGCCAGAAGACACCACTACAAAAAAAATACACTTCCGTGATGATACGTGTTTGTCAAACTAGGTCACATTTTTTGTCATGCATGTACATCCATGACGATTTTATGACAGAATCAAAATAGTCATACCTGTGTTGTCGTAGTAGTGTTCCATGACAATACCAAAATTATCATCATCATGGAAGTGTCCACTTCCATGATGATAAATGGCGCATCATGGAAGTGTTTTCGTCAAGGGAAACCGACTTGTGGCATCGACCATAACGGGTCACCGTTAAGCTATTAGGTTCCGGTTTGGATCATATAACCCGTTAACAGCCCCGACCAATGGGGGTTTTCCACATGTAAAATTCTCATTCGCCGAAGGATCCACGTGTCGGTTCAGTGTTGGGACAGATGTCATCCACTCATTGTACGGGAGGCGCCTATGATACGTTGGCACGTGGAAAGGCCCAATAGTGGCCCATTTAGGTGAAGGAGGCCGGCCCATTCAAAATGAGCAGGCCGACCCATATAGGGCCTACTTGTGTCTGGTCCATTTAAGCCCACGACCCATACGACATGTGCCAATTCAACCCGTCAATGGCCCGTTAACTATTTGACACCATTGCAGCCTATGGTTAGTTCGAGCCCGTTAACAGCCCGCTATATATTTAGGCTCAATATCGGCCCCATGTGGTTTCGTCCTGTTAACGACCCGTTCAAGGGATGGGCCAATTTTCATGATGTACGCCTTTTGGCCTTTTAGCGACCCATTTAGGTGTTGGGCCAATTTCTAGCCCGATGTGTCTTTCACCCCGTTAGTGGCCCATAAGTGAGTTGGGTCATTTGCAGTTGGACTTGAGTTTTGACCTCTTAACGGCCTATGCTCTTCATGACCAATACCAGCCCGGTTTCTCTTTCGGCCTGCTAAAGACCCACTACATAGTTGGTCCGACTGATTTGTCGATGTCGACTGACATGTCTTGTTAAACTGTTGACTCACCGCTTTTCCGACTGTGCAGAACTTTGTCAAGACTTCGAAGCAGAAACTGGGCGGGTCGAGACATGTATTGACCCCATAAACTCTCCTGTCAAAGATGACATTGCGATGAGTGTAGTGCGATTGGACTCTCACCTGGACAGTGTTGTGGATTATCTCGCTCGTTTGAAGGTGGCAATGTCGCGGATTGACACTGAACTCTGGCCTCAGACGGAACTCCCACAGGATCTTGAGTCTCTGATGACTTGACTGAACCAAATCCCTGGTCGATTGCAGGAGTGGAAGAAGTCGTCTGCTCGCTGTGGCGCCGAAGTTGCTCTGTCGTTGGTCCGAGTCCACTGTAAGGATGTCAGAGAAGACAAGCTAGCGGCTCTCAAGGTTGCCAACACTAAGAAGCTCAACTTCCAGTCCTTCATGGACACCTTCCTTGACGCCGCCACTCATATTGCAGACAGCATCGACCTTGACAGCTTCGTCGAGCCAGCAAGTCCTCCTCCTGTCAAGTGAACAAACATTATGCTCCACCTTTATTTGCCTCCGAATGCCGAGAGGTTATGTAGCCGTTAAACTCTTTCAAGCCTGATGCCTGAGTACTTCTGCCCGCTGCGGTTCTGAACCTTTGCGTGATTTATCTGAACTTGGTTTTCTTTGAGTAGGATGGCTTTGCCTTTATTGCTTTTGAATGTTTTTCGATTTCGAGTGAAACTTGACCTTTTCACCTTTCGTCAAGTGGCTCTAACAATGTATTCAATCGAGACCTCGTCGTCCTTGCGGATTGGGATGGAGTGTACGTTGTACTCGTGACGTAGCTTTGACGTTGTGTTCAATCAACATCTCATCGTCCTTGCGGATCGATATGGAGCGTACATTCTACTAGTGACACAACTTTGAGGATCTTGGTGACTTAAGCGAGTGGGAGGATTGCTCTCCACTCAGAATGTTTTTAACTTAGGTGAGTACGGGGTCACAGCTAAGCCCCCAAGTGGGAGGATTGCTCTCCACTCGGAATGTTTTTAACTTAGGCGAGTACGGGGTCGCAGCTAAGCCCCCGAGTGGGAGGATTGCTCTCCACTCGGAGTGTTTTTAACTTAGGCGAGTACGGGGTCGCAGCTAAGCCCCCAGAGTGGGAGGATTGCCCTCCACTCGGAATTTTTTACTTAAGCGAGTAC
>NC_041393.1:329355299-329362098 GCF_002162155.2 Triticum dicoccoides | reverse complement strand
TCAGAGTGTTTTTAACTTAGGCGAGAACGGGGTCGCAGCTAAGCCCCCCGAGTAGGAGGATTTCTCTCCACTTGGAATGTTTTTAACTTAGGCGAGTACGGGGTCACAGCTAAGCCCCTGAGTGGGAGGATTGCTCTCCACTCGGAGTGTTTTTAACTTAGGCGAGTACGGGGTCACAGTTAAGCCTCCCAAGTGGGAGGATTGCTCTCCACTCGGAATGTTTTTAACTTAGGCGAGTACAAGGTCGCAACTAAGCTCCGGAGTGGGAGGATTGCTCTCCACTCGGAGTGTTTTTTAACTTAGGCGAATCAGGTTCGCGGCTAAGCCACCCACTGGGGGATTCGGACAGAAATGATTACGGGAAATCAATCATTAAGATACTGCAAAAATCTTGTCTTTGGTAAGCAAACTGAAGGACTTCTTATTACAACTCATGATCCAAGTGATTTCAGATATAGAAAGGGCGAAGCAGCTCTGCGTTCCACGCATGAGGCTCATCCATATTCTTGGCTACATTGTAGATGTGGTACGCTCTGTTTTGAAGCACCTTGGTGATGATGAAGGGACCTTCCCAGGCCGGAGCAAGCTTGTGAGGCCATTTCTAATCCACTCAGAGCACAAGGTCTCCTTCCTGGAACGCTCGACCTCTGACATTATGGGCATGGAATCGACGCAGATCTTGCTGATAGATGGTCGAACAAATAGAAGCCATCTCACGTTCCTCTTCCAGGAGATCAACTGCGTCTTCGCGTGCCTGCCCTGCTTCAGCTTCTGAGAAGAGTTCCACCCGTGGAGCATTGTGCTGCAAGTCACTCGGAAGCACAACCTCGGCGCTGTACACTAGGAAGAAAGGGGTTCTGTCATTCGAACGGTTCGGCATTGTTCTTAGCTCCCATAGGACGGATGGTAACTCAGTCACCCAAGCTCCAGTAGCATGCTTGAGGTCACGCATCAGTCAGAGTTTTAACCCTTGGAGGATCAAACCATTCGCCCTTTCTGCTTGCCCATTCGACTGCGGGTGTGCAACAGATGCATAGTCGTCTCGAGTGCCTTGGGATGCACAGAACGCCTTGAACTCATCGGAATCAAAATTCGAGCCATTATCTGTGATAATGCTGTGAGGAACTCCATATCTGAATATCAACTCCTTGATGAAACTGATGGCAGTGCTTGAGTCAAGGTTTTTGATGGGCTTGGCTTCGATCCACTTAGTGAACTTGTCGACTGCTATGAGAAAATGAGTGAAACCACTTCTGCCGGTCTTGAAGGGTCGAACCATATCCAACCCCCATACTGCAAACGGCCAGATGAGTGGAATAGTCTTCAAGGCAGACACAAGCTTGTGAGACATGTTGAAGTAGAACTGGCAACCTGCGCACTTGTCGACTATATCTTTTGCCATCTCATTTGCCCGAGGCCAATAGAACCCTGCTCGGTATGCTTTGGCCATGATGGTCAAAGAGGACGCATGGTGACCACAGGTCCCTGAGTGGATATCATTTAGGATCATTCGACCTTCTTCCGGGGTGATGCAGCGTTGAGCCACTCCTTGACACTTTCTCTGTAAAGATGTCCTTTTATCATGGTGAAAGCTTTCGATCGACGGACTATCTGGGGAGTCTCATCCTCATCCTCTGGGAGCTCTTGCCTGAGTATGTACATGATGTACGGTACCGTCCAATCGGGCGTGCTCACCAAGACTTCCATGATCAAGTCGACCACAACTGGGACCTCAATCTCAGTCGGATCGGTTGAATTTATCGGTTGTGGGGGCTCTTCCTTGAAGGGATCTTCTTGTACTGACGGGGTGTGGAGATGCTCCAAGAACACATTGCTGGGGATAGGCTTCCGAGTGGAACCTATCTTCGTCAGATCATCAGCAGCTTGATTCTTGATTCGGGGTATGTGGTGGAGCTCTAACCCCTCAAACTTCTTCTCTAGATTTCTCACTGCATTGCAATAACCGGTCATTGCTGGACTCCTGACGTCCCATTCTTTCATTACTTGATTAAACACTAAGTCTGAGTCGCCATAGACCATCAAGCGCCGGACGCCGAGTGAAATGGCCATATGCAACCCATACAATAGTGCCTCATACTCAGCTTCATTGTTTGAAGAATCAAAGTGAATCTGGAGGACATAACTGAGCTTGTCTCCTTGTGGGGATACTAAAGCCACTCCTGCACCAGAGCCATTCAACATCTTGGATCCATCAAAGAACATGGTCCAATGTTTCGACTGGACCTGAGTCGGCTGCTGTTGTTCTATCCACTCTGCGAGGAAATCTGCAATTGCTTGAGACTTGATGGCCTTCTCTGCCTCAAACTTGGTATCTAAAGGAAGGTGTTCAATCGCCCATTTTGCTACTCGACCAGTTGCATCTCTGTTATTCCAAATTTCTGACAATGGAGCATCGCTGACGACTAAAACCGAGTGGTCAGAAAAGTAGTGTGCAACTTTCTTAGTGGTTAGGTGAATCCCATAAACAAGGTTCTGATAATGAGGGTACCTCTGCTTGGACGGGGTCAAGACTTCTGAAATGTAATACACAGGGCGCTGAACTTTGAAGGCTTTGCCTTCTTCTTCCCGCTCGACCATGAGCACTGTGCTAACAACCTGTCCAGTGGCTGCAATGTAAAGCAGTAAGGGCTCCTTGCTGACTGGAGCGGCAAGCACCGACTGGGTGGAAAGCAGGGCTTTGAGCTCTTCAAATGCTGCTTCAGCTTCATCGTTCCACTCGAACTTCTCAGACTTCTTCATCAGTCGATAAAGAGGTAGTGCCTTTTCACCGAGGCGTGAAATGAATCGACTCAACACGGCCAGACAACCAATAAGCTTCTGAACATCATGCACACGCACGAGGCGCTTCATTCGGAGGATTGTGCCAATCTTTTCTGGGTTCGGATCGATCCCTCGTTCGGAAACAAGGAAACTGAGCAACTTTCCATTGGGGACTCCGAATGTGCATTTTGATGGATTGATCTTGATATCATATCTTCTTAAGTTGGCAAAGTTTTCAGCAAGGTCAGTCAGTAGGTCGGAACCTTTGCGTGACTTAACCACTATGCCATCCATGTATGCTTCCACATTCTGACTGATTTGAGAAGCATTGGGGTCGGTCGGGTGAATGTGGACTGGCTTGGTCTCGCCGACCGACTGAAATGCGACTCCGAGGCAAGCCTCTTGGCACGCAACAAATCACTCGGATCTGCAGTCTTCTGGGACTCTTGAAACTCCACTGCTGCCATCTGCTCATCTGCTATCTTCGCACCGTCCTGAAGATAATCTTCTGCTCTCTGCCGGTTACCGGCGACTGTTATCACGCCTTTGGGTCCAAGCATCTTCATCTTGAGGTACACATAACATGGTCGAGCCATGAAGCTAGCATAGGCAGGTCTGCCCAAAATGGCATGATAGGCACTTTCGAAATCCACTACCTCAAACGTCAACTTTTCCTTGCGGTAATTCTTCTCATCACCGAAAACCACGTCAAGAGTGATCTGACCGAGTGAGTCGGCTTTATTTCTTGGGATGACTCCATGGAATCACATGTTGCTCTCGCTGAGCTTGGTCATCGGAATTCCCATCCCTTTGAGGGCCTCAGCGTATAGCATATTCAGACCACTGCCACCATCCATCAGAACCTTGGTCAGTCTGGTGCCCCAAATGACCGGGTCAACCACCAACGCTTGCCGCCCAGGGGTAGCAACGCATGGCGGGTGGTCGGACTGGTCAAATGTAATAGGGGTTTTTGACCACTACAAATACTTTGGTGTTACTGGAGCAACCATGTTCACCTCTCTGTTAATAACTTTCAGTCGACTTTTGCTCTCAAGATCAGCAAAAATCACCAAGGTGGCACTAACATTGTGGTAACCACCATCATCATCCTTGTCTACCTCCTTATCGGACTCTTTCTCCTTTTCACTGGGTTGGCTTTCTCGGAAGCTCTGGATTAGGAGTCGACATTGTGGAGTCGTATGCTTCGGGAGAATCAGGTTCCCCTCCTCATCCTTTTTGGTGTGTATATGACACAGCAAATCCATCACATCATTTCCTGCTTGATCCTTCACTTTCTTAGGGATCCAAGGCCCTTTGGGCTTCCCCTTGAACTTTCCTTGGTTCAACACTGCTGCCTTGGTAGGGCCTGCCGCCTCAGTCTTTCGCTTCTGCTTCCGACTGGAATTTCCTCCTCCGGTGTCCTGGGCGACTGGTATGTTCTTGCCACTCCGGAGTCGGTCTTCTTCTTCGCTGTTAGTGTACTTGGTGGCAATCTCCATCATCCGATCTAGAGACATATCTCCGGTCCGACCGAACTTCAGATTGAGCTCTCTATAGCGAACGCCTTCTTTATAGGCACAAAGTGCTTGGTGATCTGATACATTCTCCACTGTGTGGTGCAGATTGATCCATCTCTGGATATAATCTCTCAAGGTCTCATTTGGTTTCTGCACGCAATGCTGCAATTCTAGCAAACCAGCAGGTTTCTTGCAGGTGCCCTCAAATGTTCTGGTAAACACTCAGGCCAACTCATCCCAACTCAAAATGCTCCCAGGGGCCAGCTGATTCAGTCAGGCCCTGGCAGAACCTTCAAGCATCAGAGGGAGGTTCTTCATGGCCACCTCATCGCTACCGCCACCAATGTGCATAGCCACTCGGTAGTCTTAAAGCCAAGTGCCAGGCTTTGATTCTCCTATGAACTTACTGGCGCCAGTCGCCAATCTAAAGTTGTGAGGGATCTTAGTGGCTCTGATGGCTCTTCCGAAACACTCAGGGACAGAAACATGGACCCTGCTTCCATTGGGCCTGTCTCTATCCAGCCCCTCTCTGTATGCTCTGTTCCGGTCGACCAAACCCTGAACAAGGACTGACCTTGCGTTGAAACCAGGCTCTCTTGGGTCGACTGGAACTCTGCGGTCATTACCATACGGGCGCCTGTCATCATACCGCCGGGGCGTGTACGACCCGTCTCTCGGAAGAGGCGAAGGCACTCGACGGCGGTTGTCATGGGCGTACTCCCAATCTAACTCTACATGAGCTCTTCCTAGGTGTCGATCTCGTCAGTGATCACGATCTTCATGTCGCAAAGGCGACCCAGGACTATGTGCCGACTGAACGGTGTTTGCCCTTACTGATCTGCTGTGGATCCTGTTCCGTGACTAGGACACGGTGAAGTTCAGTTCTCCCGCTGCTCGGAGCAGCATCCTGATCTGTTCCAAGCCTCTTCCAGCCTCTGAATGGGACGGCTGATGGACTCTGCTATTCATGCAGCAGCTGCAAGATTCTGGATCGGTGTGCGGAATACCATAGTTTCTAGCGGAAAGAACTGTCGTGGACGTCGACTGGAGTCGGGGATCAGTCGACGGGCATGCTCGTCGAGAGAATGTTGGAGATTCTCCAAACGAGTGTGCTCAGCCAGCATGGCCAGGTGCACTGCCTCCAAGGTGCGAGCTCAGTGGTTTCCCCTATGATGGGGGTCTGGAGGGCCTCAACATTGCGGCGGTGTAGCTCATCCCTCTGCTGCGAGTTGAGAGGATGGGGCTGATACTCCTCGTGGCCGAATGACGGGCCATCGCCGCTACCATTGTCGCCGCTGTGACGGAAACCAGGTGGGCTGCAATGGGAGTCAACCATAAGGACTCCTACCGCGGGGTCACAGCTCCCGCTCTTGGAAAATGTGTTTGCTAAGTCAGTCGACAGGTCGACTGGACCGCAATTAAATACGTCGGGCTTGATTGCCGCGACTTGGGGGGTGGCTGTCTGACGAGCCACCGCGTGCTTCACCCACCGCGTGCTTCACCCACCGCTGGAGCCGCGATCGACCAGATCGCTTGCGGCGGCGTCTAGCAAAGTGAGAAGACGACGCGAGAACCGACTGATACGGGGTCGACGGCTGCCGAAGGAGGACGCCACAAACACTCGCGCGGAAGTGCGACGAACCACGGATCGGGAGAGCCTTGACGTCGAGGCGGGCCTCGTGGAGCCAGGCGGAGTCGTCGGCAACGAAAGTGAGCGCGCTGAGTCGGAACTCGCGGCCGTGACCAAACCGCCCCCGGAAACCATGTTGATGAAGATCGGAGAAAACGCAACCTCACCGGAAGTTGCTAAGACGCTTTGCCCCATGGTGGGCGCCAACTGTCGTGGTACTAAGTCTGGCCGTAAGAATAGGGGGTACGTATGAGGAGGCGAGGCCCTAGCTACGACGAGGTTGTACACACGAGGTTTATGAGTTCAGACCCCTCTTAGAGGAGGTAAAAGCCCTACGTCTCGGTGCCCTGAGGCGATCGACTAGAAAATAGCTGTGTGTTACAAAGGGTGTGAACCCTTGTCTCAGAGGAGCACTACAAAAAAAGGCACATCCATGACATTTTGGGCCGAACGAATTTTTTTCCTGTCATACTTATGACACTTCTATGACGATAATTGTGACAAAACCCGGTATCATCATAGATGTGGTGGGCTCCTACTTATATGACAAAAAATCATGACAGAAAATGGGCTTTTCGTCCTGGGCGGACCGGAGACGCAGCTGCATGACATTCTTTGGGCCGTCCATGGCGGAAAAAACCATGGTAGAAGCGAGGGCGAGGAAAATTTCGGGGAGTTCCCTGTTACGGTGGGTGGTCGGGGGCCGAGCGATGCGCGTTTCTCTCGTACACATATGTGCGTGTGTGCAAGGCATTGGGCTCTAACGAAACCCAAGCGAGGCGTTGGGCTCTAACTAAACTCGAGCGATTGCACTAGCTACATTACTGAACCCGAGTGATTCCTTTGCTATTGCTGCTAACTGAAGCCGATC
>NC_041393.1:329344683-329354787 GCF_002162155.2 Triticum dicoccoides | reverse complement strand
CCGGGGGGGGTGGGGGGGTTGGATGAACAGTTCCTGGTGGGGGTGGATGAACAGGATCCCGTGGTGTTGCCTCTGGATGAATAGGACCCCAATCGATCAAGCCGGTTGGGGCTGGATGAACAGGACCCGTGGAGGGCTGGATGAACGGGACGACCCCGTGGAGGGCTGGATGAACAGTAGACAGTGGAGGGGTGGATGAACAGTAGCCCGTGGGGGGGTGGTTGAACAGGAGCCCGTGGAGAGGGGTGGTTGAACAGTAGCCGGTGGAGTAGCGTGCGGTGGAGGCTGGATGAACAGGAGCCCGTGGATGAATAGTCGCAGGTGGAGGCTGGAGGAGGTCGATGGTGGATGAACAGTAGCCCGTGGAGGCTGGAGGAGGTCGACGGTGGAGATCAATAGTATCCCGTGCAGTCCCGTTTTGCGGTACGCCACATCCCTCCCGATGAACAGGACCCCCGTTTCGACCTAGCGCTCCAACACAAGTCCGTTTCCTCCGTTTTGCGGTATGCCACACCCCTCCCGATCAACAGGACCCTGTTTCGACCGTAGGAGGTCCAACACAAGTCCGTTTCCTCCATTTTGCGATACGCCAGACCCCTCACGATGAACAGGATCCCGTTTCAAACGTGGCCGGTCAAACACGAGCCGTTTCCTCCGTTCTGCGGTATGCCAGGCCTCATTTCCATCGGCTGTTCCGTCCAAGCCCTCCCGATGAACACGACGACGCATTCCGTTTCGACCTAGCCGGTTGGCTCCCCATGAACATGACTACGACACTTTTTCTCTGTTCCGACCCAGCTATGTACACGAGCCCTGGCCGTACGTATGTGCGAGTAGGCGTTCGAGACCCCGCCCATATGTACGTACGTGGCCGTATTTTCTTTCTTGGACACTGGCTGCTATACGTACGTGTACATGCTATGTGCGCGCCTCTACTACGACACGTGCGCGCCTCTACATCAACCAGTATGTACATACACGTTGGTGACCTAAATGACAATGCTACATACGCTTCGACCAGGTGGGTCCCGACTGTCAGACACTTCCTTGCGTGTGAAGATGTAGATGGTGGATCCCAGCAGTCAGGGGGACGAATCGTTTTTTTTTTGCCCGGACGCACTTCCTTGCATGCAAAGATGTAGCTAGTGGGTCCCAGCAGTTAGGGGGAAATGTTTTTTTTCATGAAATAAGGTGTCCCGTCCGATGGGTCCCTGCTGTCAGGTGGAGGAATAATTATTTTGGGCATAATAAGGAGGCACTTCCTTGCGGCCGCTGTGGACCCAGCTGTCAGCCTCTCCACATACAGTACTCTTCTGATGGAAGTCGGTCGTTGACCATGTTGACCACGCCACGCCGAGAGCACCAGGGCGGTGGACGATAGCGAGGCCTAGGAAGGGGACGACGCGGAGCCAGGGAAGACGCGACAGTGGAAGCCCGCGCGAAGAGGAGTACGAGGGTTGACCGGTTCGGTTGCGGTGTGAGGCTGTCATCGCCGCAGAATAACAGGGGGTGTGGGTGAGTAGAGGGATGGCCTGGCCAGCGGTGGGAGTAGTACGGGGAGGTGAGGCCTCCGCGGCATCAGAACTGGCCATGGGAGGCAGGAGCACGTGACACGACCGACGCTGCTTTGGGCGGCTGGAGCAAGAAGACTAGAGGTTGAAGAAGCACTACGACCGTTGGATGGACATCGTACGGTCGCTGCAGCTAGAATCGTTTATATTGACTAAGTTGACAAAGCCCTGTGTACGCGTCAACTTAGTAGGCCCATAGGTCAGCCTCTGAAACGGTGCGCCCCAGATGTTAGGGGGAGGAATCATTTTTTGGGCGGCTGAAGCAAGAATATCCGAGACTGAAGAAGAAGCACGACATCCGTTGGATGGACATCCAACAGCCACAGCTGCTAGAACCGTGTATTGTTGAGAAAGCCTTGCATATGCGCCAACTTAGGTTTTTTAGGGGATGCATCAACTTAGAAGGCCCACAAGTGTGTGGCAGAGAACATATAGCCCATTTGCGATTTGTAAGAATGTGCATCCCATTTTTTACTTCTAATGGAATTTACTACAGCCCATTTACAGTTTGTTAAAAGTACATCCCAACTTCTATCTAGGACAACGATTAATAATTTCAACCAACCGCTCAAAACAGATTTCAAAAAAATTTCCCACATTTTGATGGGATCCGAAATATTTTTATCCAAAATTTCTAGTCATATTAAACATAATTTCAAAATAAAGTTGCATTACGTTAAAATCCAACGAAATATTGTGCGCGCAACAAGTAATGAAATTAAAATTTTCAAATTCCAAAAATAATATATTTTTTAAACTAATTACGCGTTTGGTGCAGTTTTTTATAGCTACTGCCCAGTTATTATAATTACATCCCATTTATTATTTCTTAAAGTCCATTTTCTTGTTAAGCCTAATGCATACCTCCTAGGAAAGTCACTGAGCTCAATTAATAACTTAGCAACGCCGGAAAGGCCCAAACAAGGCTTCTGTACAACCTTTTGAAGTCACTGAGCTCAATTAATAACTTAAGAGAAAGTTAGATTACAGTGGAACCTAATTAAAAGCTGTCACGAGCAATAAATAATTCAACGGGTCCCACTTGTGCGTGTGTGTGCGTGTGCATGTGTGTGTGTGTGTGTGTGTGTGAGAGAGAGAGAGAGAGAGAGAGAGAGAGACCCATCGGTCCATGCTCGTAAATACATCTTTCAGCAATATGCATTGCTGATGCTCAGTAAAAACTTATATAGTTGACACAATCAAATAGAACATGACACACTGAACTTGCATACAAAAATTTCACGCAGGCGGCACAATCAGGATGGAAGCAGTGGATCGCTACGGGTAGGCTATGTTGAAACCAACGAGCTCGTACATAACGCTTCATCGTCTTTATCAATGACGGGGAAATATCTTGAATGCTGTGCAAAGAAAACAGACAAACAACACAATAAGTTCTGCTAGCACATTAAGTTGACGTACAACCCTTTCTAAAAAAAGTTCAGGTACAAAACTAGAACATGTCACAATCAAATGTAGTGGCACATCAGTGCTTCACACCCATAGCTCGGATTTAACTAGTATCTGACAAGATTCAATTGTTACCTCAAATAAGAGCACATCCAGGCAGCCAGCCCTGCCTCTTCTCCCAAAGAAGCAGTGGCCTCCGCCGCGTGATGGAGTAGGCCCTGTGCCATCCATCGTTCCGAGCAACACGGGGAAATTCTAACATTGACTCCTGTAATGGACGTCGTCGATGGACCCTGGCACCAGCGGCAGCGGCTGGACTTCGATTGAAGGATTGACCACTTCTTCGACATGCACGAACACTCGATACAGGTACATCCCTAACGTGGTCCGCGGCGGCCTTGGTGGCGACGAATAGTACAACCGCGGTTCCTGCACCGGTATCTCAACACCAATCACCTTCAGTATGGTCGACAGCTTCTTCATCCATGCCATAACCGTCAGAGCCCAGCTGTCTGGAGGAACAAACATACTTACAAGCTCACCTCCAAGGTCGTTGATAAGCTCATCATGGACTCGCTATTCCAAGCACGTCGAGGCATGCCGTGGAAGGCAAGATTTGTTAAAAACTCAAGCTCGGAGGGAACCGAGCCCCATCCTGGGTGCCACCGATCAAAGCTCACCAGCGCGCCATCGGAGAACAAACACCGGGAAGATTCTAACACCCGACTGCAGTCAAAAGTTGTCCGAAACCTGACAAAGAAATCAGCTGGTGGTAGACAGACTTCAACGAGCAAGTCACTTATTTGGATGCCATGCGCAATGCCAAGAGCTTTGACAAGGTCGTCCGGCGAGACGGGAGGCCGGTCGCCGTTGATGGTTACCATCAGCACTTTGCCAGCAAACTGGTCGTCAAGCGCCGCCATGCCACTGTCGAGCGACAACACGCAGCGACCAAAGGTAGGACGGACCTCAGGATCTCCGGCTCGGGGATCCGCGTTGACGGGCGACATGATAGTGCACTTGAGTACAGGTAGTACAGGAGGGGGATTTGGGGGAACTAGAGTAGGAATCGAGATTCCAGAGGTGGGGGAGGGGCGGGAGATTGGGGATGAAAAGGTAGCATGAATTTTGAACACCCGCCAATATGCTCTCGGCGCGCAAGCGCACGAAAACACCGGTGGCGCCCACATGTCGGCCTAAGAGTCCTTATTCTTTCTTTTTTGGAGAGCCCGACCTTTTTTTTGATGATCTTTTGAGAGCCCGGCCTGAGAGTCATAATTGACCTATTTGGCATTGCGTTACTACTCGGCCCATATTCAACGACACCTCATTGGCCCAAACAAGTGTACATCATCGAAAAGACACTGAGCTCAAATTATATAACTTGAAAAAAGGAGATATACTCTGAACACTGGAGAATGGTGATGCCCTCATTTAGCCCACCAGTAGTTCGAGACAATAAACAGTTCGAAACAACGATATATACAACATTCAAACACTGACTTGTGACTACTACTGACATAAACAACAAGACATGATAGTTCATAAGAAGTCTTGCTACACCACTAAAATGCACCCATCTGCAGCGCTCAGACTCTCGTGATCCAGACGAGAATGACATTCTAAACAGAGGCAACTATTACACAGTAAGAGTGACATAGATGAGGATAATCCAAATGACAAGGAATATGCATAACAAAAGAAAGAACTACCCATCCAGAACCAGCAGCAAAGACAACAAAGTCATTCTAAGAGATGATCCAACACCATCATAATTTGCAGCCCCACTTCAGCAACCAGTGATCCGGAGACACCAGTACTCCACCCTTTCGATGCAACAACCCAGTTACCTATCAACCTGAACGCTTGAACCACATCACTGCCTGTTGTAATTAAGACATCCAAGGATCAAAGTTAATCGGGATTCCTTTGTCATTCTCGCCTTCTTTTGGTTGCAGGCTATATTGTTGACAATTTGGGGAGTTTGCTCCCGAACTCCTAGGGCTCGCTGTGTAGACACAGTTTTCCATAGCAAGCAGAGCCTCTCTGCAATCAAGGTCCTTGCCAATGGTGATCTCCTGGTTAATCGGATAATTTAGTCCGAGAAACAAAGAGTGTGAACCAAGGCTGTTTACCCGCCTCCAACTAAAAAATCCTGAAGGCCCCAACAAGCTGGTATCCTGCTCATAGACGTAACCGCCACTGCCGGATACTGATATATTTCACGGTGCTTGTATACAGTGGGGTTTTTGCAATATAACTTTTCTGGCTCATGTGTCCGAATGATCATCAGTCTTTTGCCGTCATTTGATCGAGCGAGGAACCAATTGTGCTTCCTTGTTTTTGGCAAAGGTGGTGTGATTACAAAGGGCAGTAACTGTAGGGACACTGCATCATATCAAAAAGGACAAGCATTGTTAATGTAAGATCAGCATTTTTCAGAGTATGAGTAGGATAATGCAAGAAACAACATTGATATGTGCCTGTTGGAACTGGGAGGAAAATATAGGGAATTGTATTATGGGTTCGAAAATATAGAAGTGCCATGCATGGTTATACTCATGTTATCTCGCAATCGATTCTTCACAGGAAACTACCATGCCATGCATGTTATGTAATCATGTTCTGTCCTCACAAACAAATTCTTCAAGGTAACTAACATACCATGCATTGTTATATACTCATGTTCTATGGGCAAATTTTTTGTGAGGATATTATTCTAGCCATTGATTGCTGAAGGGCGAATATAGGTATGTACACATGGTAAGCATTACATGATTTCACTACTTCCAAATATAGAGTTCTCCATATGCACATTTACTTGCCTAATGTATGGTTAGATGAAACCAACAGTGTGGTATGTTTCTACATCATGAAAATGAGGAAACTAACATGGCCATTGATACACACTCATATTTAGTAGTAGTATATAAATTACTGTAAAATAAGGAGAATATCCATGTATTCCTAACCGTTTGATTATTCAGGGGTACAAATTGGCTGTAATGACATGGTCATAATCGCATGAATTAACTCATTCCAAATATAGTTGATTTACAGCGTCTCTAATACATTGCCATAGTTCTACTCAAATTTTGCTCAAACAGGGATATGCCAATCATCACAAAAAGTTCAAACAGTGTCATGGCGTCATCATTAACATGAGACGGAAACAACTTACACGTGCCGTCCCAGCAATACGTGGTGCCATCTGCTTTGTCGATCGCGTAGATTATGCCATTGTGTTCAATAGCATCACAGAAGTGTGTACCAGCTTTGACGATGATCCACTGCGAGCTGAGTTGTCTCCAGCTAAAGAAGGCACCGACGTAAATATTGGCGAGTCCACGGTCAAACAAGGCAATTAGCTTGAAGTCTGCGTAATTTGCATGTCGTGTGGGCACTTGGCAGATTACAATCTTCTGCAAAACAAGGTCCGTCCAACTAACGTGGTAATCTAGATGACTTGGACCGTGATGGTAAAACTCTATATAATCCAACGGAGGAAGGATAATCTCATGGGAGGTCTGGAAGTTCACGAGCACCAACTTTTTACCGTCTTCTCTGAAGGCAGCCATCTAGTGGGAGTTCATGCCAACCTAGTACATACCTGCCAAGAAGTTTCAGGCGATGGTGATCGGATCGAAGTCGAGGGAAATGATCTACGGCGACCCACTACATACTTGCAAAGAAGTTTTGGCTAATGGAGATCGGATTGAAGTCGAGGGGCATCATGTACGCCTCCGTATCATGGTGAGACAATCTCGCAAGACCAGATAGCAGCAAGCAGGGTGTCTTGAAAAGCTTAGGCCTCGCTTCGACGATGTCCGTGTGCATGTCCCTCGAGCATGGACCCAGCCGCAGGGCGCTCAACATATCCATACATGAATAACAGAAGTCGAGGATGTCACTAGGGAGATTGCTCCAATCGCGGCTCATATGGATGCTGCGCGGTTCGCATTCGGCCATGGTGGAGTTTGGAAGGTGGGTGTTTTTGGGGGGCTTGATTTACGGGGGAGAAGGCTGTCGGTGCTGGAGCGACTAGCGAGGGAATAGTGGTACTGGGGGAGGCGAGCGAGACGATGGTACATGGGGGCACAATGAGATGGAGACGGAGACAGAGATGGAGATGGAGATGGAGTGGTGCTATGGGAGGGGAGAGGGAGACGAGGCGAGGCATGCTAATGTGTTGTACAGCGGTGGTGACAGACTGCACAGTGCATAGGGTGAGGCTGACTTTGGTAACCTGAACACGCCGCCTGGAGTAGTGTCAGGCGCAGGGTGTTGTCACTTCACTATGAGGACCGGATGAATAGTATTTTGACCATTAAGTGTACCACGGTTGTACTACTACTACTACTACTACTAGTAGGAACATGAGTACTCCAGTATTGTATAGCGTAAATAGGTCTCCTGTGCTAGCATGCCTGTTCACTTCATCCTCCAGGTATCATCCATATTGCGAGCAGAACCAAATTCTCGTGCATGCGGAAGCGCGAAGATGGGCCTTTGATGAGGATAACCGTGTACTCCCTCCGTCTTGGTGAGCGCAACCTAGGTGGCTGTAGATTGGACGAGAAAGAGCACCGAGATGAGCAAAACTTCCAACCACGACACTGTTACAAATGGAAGCAAAATCAGCAATTAATATGTAGTTATAAGGATGTCTTTTCAGCTCTCCAAGCAGGCCCAATCAACGCCCTGCCGCGATGCATGCAGTGGTCGTTCTGGTGCATCAAGGACAACATGCAAATCGTTCCACACTTGAGAATAGGAAAAATGGAAAGGTAGAATGCGGCAGCAGAGGAAGAGAACGCTGGCTAACGAGGCTAGGAGGGGATCAAGCAGGAAGTTAATGTTCCACGCCTAAAGGTTTTGGGAAAACCTGATTTTCATAAGGTGACTTACTCACCTAGACAGAGGGAGTATTCCTTAACCAGAGAATGTTGTGTCTCCCACGCACGCGCCAATATCCATCTGAACCAGCTACGACACATTTTTTATCTGTTTGCATAGGTCCCACCTATCAGGAAGGATGGGCACGTACACGAACAGGTATGAATCCTCAGCCTACCCGCATAGCCTTTTCGTTTAGTCTACCTAGCCGTCTAATCAACTGCCTGCACGCCACTTCTCCCATTTACTTCTCCATCGGGAACCGATTTTCTTCGGCTTCTTCACCTCCCCTTTGTCTTCATTTGCATCCAAACCCCACTGCGTTCACATTGTTTTAACCTCTTTAAATAATCATCTACTACTTCAGTTAGACTAGCCATCTAATCCTAATTCTCCAAACCATAGCCCTCCATTCCAGCGGTTCCAAATGGCGAAAGAGATCGAGATGCAGGTTTTTAGCGTCCAACATGTCCTCGTCGAAGGCTCGTTGAGCATAGTTGCCACCGTCACCGTCCACCCAAGGGTTGTTCGGCAGTGGATCAACAGTGTATCCAACTCCCTCGAAAAGGTAGAGACGAGGGTCATCGATCTAAACACAGAGTACACGGAGCGTGCCACTGGGAAGATCCAACGCCCGCCGTCCTTCAGCTCTGCCTCGAAGATGATGTTTTGGTGTACCACATCATACACGCTCCCCCATACCAAGCGAGCTTAATGATTTCTTGTCTCGGGAGGACATATACCTCTGTGGGGCAGCTATCGAAGGGGACAAACAGAAGCTGGAGCCGTACAACCTTGATTTGAAAAGCACCGCTGACCTACAAACCAGAATCAAAATTCCTATAGAAGATTGTGGTAAACAGACACCATCCCTATTCGACGTAGCAAATTTTGTGCTTGGTACAAATCTTCAGAAGGGTGATGAGATGGTGGCATTAAGGTCGTCTGGATTGGAGAATTATCCCTTGACGTACATGCGGATAAAATATGCTGCCCTCGATGCCCGTTTGAGTTTCGAGATAGCTGCAAGGTCCAAAGTGCTTGTTGTGAAGCCGTCTCCCACAGAAAATGAGAAGAAGAAGAAGAAGAAGAAGAAGAAGAAGAAGAAAAGGATGCACCAGCAGGAGGGCATTATGGATGGATGAACTATTTCCTCTCTTGTAAAAAAAATTATTCCCTCTCAGTGTATATTGATATACATGGACTATTTCGATGGTGTGCATGTCTTTGGAAAAAATTAGTAGTGTGGGTCCGCTTGACTATAAGGAACTATTTATCCGCATAGCTTTCTCTACTACTCCTTCCAGTGATCGGTATGTAATGCATGTGTCCGTAGACATGACAGCTTGTCCATGGAAGTTCAACTACGGCGACCATCATGTTTCATCGACTGCCACTCGCCATTCCCACGATGCCGCTCCAACCCACGGCACCACGTCCCCCGACGTGCGCCTCACCCCTCTCGGCCGCACCGCCCCTCTGCCTTTGTGTGCATGACATGTGGGCCACCTAAAATGCGGCGAGCATCAAGTTTCTACCACAGCCACACGCGATTCCCACGACGCCCCTCGAACCCATGACACCACACGTCCCCCGACCTGCGGCTCACCCCTCTCGGCCCCACTGCCCCTCTGCCTTCGGGAGCATTACATGTGGACCAGTCACCTATCGGGTCCACATGTTATTGAATCAAAGGCAGGTGTAGTAAGGCGGTGAAGCTCAGTACCGAGGGCCCTGAGAGGGAAATGTAACTCTTGCGCCAAGCCTTGTAGTGCTACCGCTGCACGAACTCGTGCCAAACTCGAGATTTGTTTCTTTACTATACATGCACGCAACGATTTAATGGACATTGTAATCTCAACATGTGATGGGGAGCTCTAAATTTGAATTTGAAACTTATAAAATGAAAAAATTCAAAACAAATAAACTGGGAGAGAGGGAGTATATCGTAGGATGTGTCCCATACGAATTAACCCCTGGTTTGTCACCGCGAAGATGTGGTTAGAAAGGAGCACATCGTCTTCGTACTCATACGGCAACAAATCAGCCACAGACAGCATGGTCCGCCTTTGACCGCCATGTGCAAGGTTCGTGCTATCTTATTCAATCTCACTGTGGTTCCATCGTACCAATTCATGCGGTGGCCTGTTGCATGGCTGATCCCAATGTTGGACAAAGGTTCTACGGGAACGGTGTCACCGTTGTAAATGTTGTGCAAATTGATGTT
>NC_041393.1:329324650-329344531 GCF_002162155.2 Triticum dicoccoides | reverse complement strand
ATGCAAGCCAATCTCCACTCGCACCGAGCCTAACCTGTGAAATAGTGGGCAGGGGGAGAATTAGGAAATGGACACGGAAGTAGACTTTAGAATGCATTTACTACATGATCAAACTCATCTTACCTGCTCATCGGAGGAAATCCGAGTGCCCCTCAACGTCGGAATCTCAAGGGGCGTCACCTTGCAACTACGGCCACGCCGCGCTGGAGAGACCCCAAGGAAACATCCTCGTGGGTTCCATGGAACATCAAGATGCATTTGTATGAGTAGTTTATCTTGTGAGAGAAAAGGATGAACGAGGGAAGGCCTCTAGAGATAGAGATAGACACTACTACTACCAATGTGCTAGCCCGTGCGTTGCAATGGATCCAAAGTAGTAGAATAATACTTGTTCACGTGCTTGAAATATAAACACTATAGTTTTGATATACATGTGTGAGCAGACACGACAGCTTGTCCATGGAAGTTGGACCACGGAGACCATCACGTTTCTTGTTTCTACCACTGCCACACCCACACGCGATTCCCACGACGCCGCTCCAACCAACGGCACGATGTCCCCCGAAGTGGACATGGATCCTCTGACGTGGCTATCACTGCCTTGCCCTGCCTTTCCTTCACTGACAGGTGGGACCCATGCTTGGGGGTCCCACATGTCAGTGACAAAATGGTAGGATTATTCGCGTGAGGGGATCCTCATCCCCCCGACGTGTGCCTCATCCCTCTCGGCCCCACCGCTCCTCTGCCTTTGTGTGCATGACATGCAGGCTAGCTGAACTACGACGACCATCAACTTTCTACCACAGTGATAACCCACAAGTATAGGGGATCGCAACAGTTTTCGAGGGTAGAGTATTCAACTCAAATTTGTTGATTCGACACAAGGGGAGCCAAAGAATATTCTCAAGTATTAGCAGCTGAGTTGTCAATTCAACCACACCTGGAAACTTAGTATCTGCAGCAAAGTGTTTAGTAGCACAGTAATATGATAGTGGTGGTAACGGTAACAAAAGTAAAGACAACAAAAGTAATGTTTTTGGTATTTTGTAGTGATTGTAACAGTAGCAATGGAAAAGTAAATAAGCGAGAACCAGTATATGGAAAACTCGTAGGCACCGGATTAGTGATGGATAATTATGCCGGATGCGGTTCGTCATGTAACAGTCATAACATAGGGTGACACAGAACTAGCTCTTGTTAATCAATGTAATGTAGGCATGTATTCTGTATATAGTCATACGTGCTTATGGAAAAGAACTTGCATGACATCTTTTGTCCTACCCCCCTTGGCAGCGGGGTCCTATTGGAAACTAAGGGATATTAAGGCCTCCTTTTAATAGAGAACTGGAACAAAGCATTAGCACATAGTGAATACATGAACTCCTCAAACTATGGTCATCACCGGGAGTGGTCCCGATTATTGTCACTTCGGGGTTGCCGGATCATAACACATAGGGTGACCATAGACTTGCAAGATAGGATCAAGAACACACATATATTCATGAAAACATAATAGGTTCAGATCTGAAATCATGGCACTCGGGCCCTAGTGACAAGCATTAAGCATAGCAAAGTCATAGCAACATCAATCTCAGCACATAATGGATACTCGGGATCAAACCCTAACAAAACTAACTCGATTACATGATAAATCTCATCCAACCCATCACCGTCCAACAAGCCTATGATGCAATTACTCACTCACGACGATGAGCATCATGAAATTGGTGATGGAGGATGTTTGATGATGACGACATCGATGAATCCCCCTCTCCGGAGCCCCGAACGGACTCCAGATCAGCCCTCCCGAGAGAGATTAGGGCTTGGCGGTGGCTCCGTATCATACAACATGATTATTTCTTCTCTCTGATTTTTCTCTCCCTGAAAGCCAATATATGGAGTTGGATTTGGCGTCGGAGGGCCACCAAGGGGCCCACGACGTAGGGGGCGCGCCCGGGGGGGGGGGGGCACCCTCGTGAGTAGGGTGTGGGCCCCCTGGTCTTCATCTTTTGCGAGGATTTTTTATTGTTTTTTCTAAGGTGTTCCGTGGAGTTTCAGGACATTTCGAGAACTTTTATTTTGTGCACAAAAAACAACACCATGGCAGTTCTGCTGAAAACAGCGTCAATCCGGGTTAGTTCCATTCAAATCATACAAGTTAGAGTCCAAAACAAGGGCAAAAGTGTTTGGAAAAGTAGATACGACGGAGACGTATCAACTCCCCCAAGCTTAAACCCTTGCTTGTCCTCAAGCAATTCAGTTGACAAACTGAAAGAGAAAAAGAAAAAACTTTTACAAACTCTGTTTGCTCTTGTTGTTGTAAACATGAAAAGCCAGCATTCAAGTTTCAACAATTATTACGAACTAACCATACTCACAATAACACGTAGGTCTCATAATCAGTCATATCAATAGCATAATCAGCTAGCGAGCCATAATAATAAAACTCAGATGACAACACTTTCTCAAAATAATCATAACATGATATAACAAAATGGTATCTCGCTAGCCCTTTCTTAGACCGCAAAACATAAATGCAGAGCACCTTTAAAGATCAAGGGCTGACTAGACATTGTAATTCATGGTAAAAGAGATCCAGTCAAGTCATACCCAATATAAACCAATAATAATGAATGCAAACGACAGTGTGCTCTCAAGCGGGTGCTTTTAACAAGAAGGATGATGACTCAACATAATAGTAAATAGATAGGCCCTTCACAGAGGGAAGCAGGGATTTGTAGAGGTGCCAGAGCTCGGTTTTGAAATAGAGATAAATTATATTTTGAGCGGCATACTTTCATTGTCAACATAACAACTAAAAGACGATGATATCTTCCATGCTAAACAAATTATAGGCGGTTCCCAAACAGAATGGTAAAGTTTATACTCCCCTTCCTCCACAAGCATCAATCCATGGCTTGCTCGAAACAACGAGTGCCTCCAACATTCAACGGGTCCCAAGGGGAGTTTTGTTTGCAGTTATTTTGATTTAGTTTGCATAGAGCATGGGATTGGGCATTCCGGGTACCAGCCATTTTCTTGTGAATGAGGAGCGGAGTCCACTCCTCTTGAGAATAACCCTCCTAACACGGAAGATAAGGGCAGCTCTAGTTGACATATGAGCTATTCGAGCATGCAAAACAGAATGTTTATTTGAAGGTTTAGAGTTTGGCACATACAAATTTACTTGGAACGACAGGTAAATACCGCATATAGGTAGGTATAGTGGACTCATATGGAATAACTTTGGGGTTTGAGGAGTTTGGATGCACAAGCAGTATTCCCGCTTAGTACAGGTGAAGGCTAGCAAAAGACTGGGAAGCGACCAACTGAGAGAGCGACAACAATCGTAAACATGCATTAAAATTAATTTACACCGAATACAAGCATGAGTAGGATATAATCCACCATGAACATAAATATCATGAAGGCTATGTTGATTTGATTCAACTACATGCATGAACATGTGCCAAGTCGAGTCACTCAATACATTTAAAGGAGGATACCATCCCATCATACCACATCATAATCATTCTAATAGCATGTTGGCACGCAAGGTAAATCATTATAACTCATAGCTAATCAAGCATGGCACAAGCAACTATAATCTCTAAATGTCATTGCAAATATGTTTATTTCACAATAGCTGAATCAAGAACGATGAATCATCATATTTACAAAACAAGAGAGGTCGAGTTCATACCAGCTTTTCTCATCCCAATAAGTCCATCATATATCATCATTATTGCCTTTCACTTGCATGACCGAACGGTGTGTATAATAATAAGAGTGCACGTGCATTGGACTAGATGGAATCTGCAAGCATTCAACTCAAGAGAGAAGACAAGTAATATGGGCTCTAAGTTAAATAAACAATCATGCATATAAGAGCCAATAAACATTTTTAATATGGTCTTCTCGACCCCCAAAGAAAGGAAAAGAAATAAAAACTATTTACACGGGAAAGCTCCCAACAAGCAAAAGAAGAACAGGAAATATTTTTGGGTTTTCTTTTTAATTCTACTACAAGCATGGAAAGTAAACTAACTATTTTTTTTGGTTTTTCTTAAAGATTATCAACCACACAAGAAGAAGGCAGGAAAAAGAAAATAAACTAGCATGGATATTATGGTGAAAAAGTATGAGCACCGACATCTAGCAATGAGTGTGTGTGAACATGAATGTCATGTCGGTGGGAAATACATACTCCCCCAAGCTTAGGCTTTTGGCCTAAGTTGGTCTATTGCCAGGGACAGCCTGGCGGATATCCGTAGGTGAAGCTGGGGTCGTACTGTGATGCAGCGGCTATTGCTGCCTGAGCTATAGCGTGGAGTCGAGCAGCCTCGGCTCTCCTTTCGTACTCATCTGCCTCCTCTCTGGTAATAATATATCTTCTTTTTGCCTGTGAATCAAAGAAAGCAGGAGCAGGAAGAGCGATATAGACTACACGACGTCTGTTAAAAATTAGTCGAAACTGGAGAGGTGGTTCAGTCCTCTCAACAAACTGGTGGGAAACCATAGAATCAAAATCTAAATAAGAGGGAGGTAACTCCATATCGCCCTCACGAATGTCTATCTCAAGAAAATTAGCTAAGCGGGTTGCATAAATTCCTCCAAAGAAATCTCCGCTATGTCTATTCTGATGCAACCTGCGGGCTACAATGGCTCCCATATGATAAGATTGGTCTCCTAACACAGCACTCCTGAGAATGCTGAGACCAGGGACACACATGTGACATGTTTCATCCTTAGCATTAATACATCTACCTATGAAGAGAGCAAAATAATGTATAGCAGGAAAGTGAACGCTCCCTATAGTGGCTTGTGTTATATCTCTAGATTCCCCCACAGTTATTTTAGCAAGAAAGTCTCTATATTCAGATTTAGGGGGATCCCTGATATTACCCCAAGATGGAAGTTTGCAAGAAGAAGTGAAATCCTCTAAGTCCATGGTATAAGATTTGTCATAAAGGTCAAACATGACTGAAGGAGAATTACGCGAAGATGAAAACTCAAACCTCCTCACAAATGAACTTGTGAGATCATGATACTGGGGGCATTTGTTAGCTTCAAAGTCCTCAAGACTGGCGTTACTCAAATATGTGCTAAATTCTTCTTTGATTCCCACTTGATTCAGAAAATTTTCTGATGGCCATTCACAAGGCCTCACAGGAGCGTCTCTTGGTGGTTCCTCGTCTGCATCACGTATTGCAAGCCTGGGACCTTGCTTCCTTGAAGGGCCACCTTGGAACATCCTCCTAAGCATATTGTTTCCTCTGAAAGATTTCTGAGTTTTTTAGTAACTTCAAATAAAAGTGAACCAACTTCAATAAAATTGATAGCAACAACTCCCATAAGTGCCTAGAGCCTATATCAAGCATTAGAACTACTTGGAACCATATAAATTTGACATGCAAGCTCAAGAACATGGTCACCTATGCAGTACAAATTTGCAATGAATAAAGCACTGGAACAAAAACTAATTGGACCAATGGAGGAGTCACATACCAAGGAACAATCTCCCCAAGCAGTTTTGTGAGAGGTGCTTTGAGCAAGGAGATCGAAAATCACAGCAACGGGGGCTGGAACTCGTGCTTGAGTTGGTTTTTCGTGTTTGTGTGAGGCAGAGGAAGAAGATGGGTGCATGAATAAGTGGAGGAGGGCCACCGTGGGCCCACGAGGCAGGGGGCGCGCCCAGGGTGGTAGGGCGTGCCCTCCACCCTCGTGGCCAGGTGGCAGCTCCCCCCGCGGTAATTTTTGCACAGTAAATCCTCAAATATTCCCAAAAAATCATATTAAATTGGCATGGCATTCTGAGGACTTTTATTTTCGGGATAATTTTATATTGCACGGATAAGTCAGGAAACAGACAGAAAAATACTATTTTACTTTATTTCTACTAAATAACAGAAAATATAAAGAGGGTACAGAAGGTTGTGCTTCTAGTTTCATCCATCTCGTGATCATCAAAATGAACCCACTAACAAGGTTGATCAAGTCTTGTTAACAAACTCATTCCGAATAGTCACGGAACCGGAGAAATTTCAAATGACACTAAGTTACCTCAATGGGGATATGAAAATCCCCAACAATAAGAATATCATACTTTTTCTTGACAGTAGGGAGAGGAAATTCAAAACCTCGAAATATAATCGATGGAACTTTTCCAATAGAGTTGATACTATAAACTTGAGGTTGTTTCCTCAGAAAATGTACCATGTGCTCATTGCCATTAACATGAAAAGTGACATTGCCTTTGTTGCAATCAATAACAGCCCCTGCAGTATTAAGGAAAGGTCTTCCAAGAATAATAGACATACTATCATCCTCGGGAATATCAAGAATAACAAAGTCTGTTAAAATAGTAACGTTTGCAACCACAACAGGCACATCCTCACAAATACCGACAGGTATAGCAGTTGATTTATCAGCCATTTGCAAAGATATTTCAGTAGGTGTCAACTTATTCAAGTCAAGTCTATGATATAAAGAGAGAGGCATAACACTAACACCGGCTCCAAGATCACATAAAGCAGTTTTAACATAATTTCTTTTAATGGAGCAAGGTATAGTAGGTACTCCGGGATCTCCTAGTTTCTTTGGTATTCCACCCTTAAAAGTATAATTAGCAAGCATGGTGGAAATTTCAGCTTAAGGTATTTTTCTTTTATTAGTAATGATATCCTTCATATACTTAGCATAAGGATTTGTTTTGAGCACATTAGTTAATCGCATACGCAAAAAGATGGGTCTAATCATTTCAGCAAAGCGCTCAAAATCCTCATCATCCTTCTTCTTGGATGGTTTCGGAGGAAAAGGCTGGGTTTCTGAACCCATGGTTCCCTTTCTTTACCATGTTTCCTAGCAACGAAGTCTCTTTTTTCATAACGTTGATTCCTTGATTGTGGGTTATCAAGATCAACAGCAGGTTCAACTTCTACATCATTATCATTACTAGGTTGAGCATCAACATGAACATTATCATTAACATTATCACTAGGTTCATGTTCATCACCTGATTGTGTTTCAGCATCAAAAATAGAAATATCATTCGGATTCTCAGGTGGTTCAGCAATAGGTTCACTAGAAGTTTGCAAAGTCCTATCATTTTTCTTTTTCTTCCTCTTAGAAGAACTAGGTACATCAATATTGTTTCTTTGAGAATCTTGCTCGATTCTCTTAGGGTGGCCTTCAGGATACAAAGGTTCCTGAGTCATTCTACCAGTTCTAGTAGCCACTCTAACAGCATAATCATTTTTCTTACTATTCATTTCATCAAGCGCTTCTTTCTGAGCTTTAAGTACTTGTTCTACTTGAGTGGTAACCATAGAAGCATGTTTGCTAACAAGTTTAAGTTCACCTCTAATATCAGCCATATAATCACCCAAGCGTTTAATCATAAAGGTATTCTGTTTTAATTGTCTACCAAAATAAGCATTAAAGTCATCTTGCTTAAACATAAAGTCATCAAACTCATCCAAGCACTGACTAGCAATTTTAGTAGGAGGGACTTCAGCTTTATCATATCTATAGAGAGAATTTACCTTTACTACCTGTGTCGGGATATCGGGAGGTTCTTCAGTAAATAAGTAATTGAGATCATATACTTCTTCAACAGGCGGTAAATTAAGACCATGTATTTCTTCAATAGGAGGTAAATTCTTAACATCTTCAGCTTTAATACCTTTTTCTTTCATAGATTTCTTTGCCTCTTGCATATCTTCGGGACTGAGAAATAGAACACCTCTCTTCTTCGGAGTTGGTTTAGGAATAGGCTCAGTAATTGGCTCTGGAACTGGCTCAGGAGGTGCCCAATTATTTTCATTTTCCAATATATTATTCAATAGAATTTCAGCGTCATCCGGTGTTCTTTCCCTGAAAAGAGAACCAACACAACTATCCAGGAAATATCAAGAAGCATCAGTTAGTCCATTATAAAAGATATCAAATATTTCAGGTTTCTTAAGAGGATGATCAGGCAAAGCATTAAGTAACTTGAGAAGCCTCCCCAAGCTTGTGGGAGACTCTCTTCTTCAATTTGCACAAAATTGTATATTTCCCTCAAGGCAGCTTGTTTCTTATGAGCAGGGAAATATTTAGCAGAGAAGTAATGAATCATATCCTGGGGACTTTGCACACAACCAGGATCAAGAGAATTAAACCATATCTTAGCGTCACCCTTTAATGAGAACCGAAATATTTTGAGTAAATAAAGGTAGCGCGATCTCTCATTATTAGTAAATAGGGTAGCTATATCATTTAACTTAGTAAGATGTGCCACAACAGTTTCAGATTCATAGCCATAAAAAGGATCAGATTCAACCAAGGTAACTATATCTGGATCAAAAGAAATATCATAATAATCCTGATCAGGAACACAGATAGGTGAAGTAGCAAAAGCAGGGTCGGGTTTCATTCTATCTCTAAAAGATTCTTTACTCCATTTAACTAGCAACCTCTTAAGTTCACGTTTATCCTGGCAAGCAAGAATAGCTGCAGAAGATTCAGCATCAAAAAGATAACCCTCAGGAATAGCAGGCATAGGTTCATCATCACTCACATCATCGTGTTCAGGTTCAATAATTTCTCTTTCTCTAGACCTAGCAATTTTCTCATCAAGAAGTTCACCAAGGGGCACAGTAGTATCAAGCATAGAAGTAGTTTCATCATAAGTATCATGCATAGCAGAAGTGGCATCATCAATAACATGCGACATATCAGAATTCATAGCAGTAGTAGGTTTAGGTGTCGCAAACTTACTCATAACAGAATGAGAATCTAGTGCAAGGCTAGATGGCAATCCCTTACCTCCCCTCGTAGTTGAGGGCAAAATAGTAGTTCGATCATCTTTCAAGTTCTTCATAGTGTCCACCAGATATAAATCCCAAGTGACTCAAAGAATAGAGCTATGCTCCCCGGCAACAGCGCCAGAAAAAGGTCTTGATAACCCACAAGTATAGGGGACCGCAACAGTTTTCGAGGGTAGAGTATTCAACCCAAATTTGTTGATTCGACACAAGGGGAGCCAAAGAATATTCTCAAGTATTAGCAAGTGAGTTGTCAATTCAACCACACCTGGAAACTTAGTATCTGCAGCAAAGTGTTTAGTAGCAAAGTAATATGATAGTGGTGGTAACGGTAACAAAAGTAAAGACAACGAAAGTAATGTTTTTGGTATTTTGTAGTGATTGTAACAGTAGTAACGGAAAAGTAAATAAGCGAGAACCAGTATATGGAAAACTCGTAGGCATCGGATTAGTGATGGATAATTATGCCAGATGCAGTTCGTCATGTAACAGTCATAACATAGGGTGACACAGAACTAGCTCGAGTTCATCAATGTAATGTAGGCATGTATTCCATATATAGTCATACGTGCTTATGGAAAGGAACTTGCATGACATCTTTTGTCCTACCCTCCCGTGGCAGCGGGGTCCTATTGGAAACTAAGGGATATTAAGGCCTCCTTTTAATAGAGAACTGGAACAAAGCATTAGCACATAGTGAATACATGAACTCCTCAAACTATGGTCATCACCGGGAGTGGTCCTGATTATTGTCACTTCTGGGTTGCCGGATCATAACACATAGTAGGTGACTATAGACATGCAAGATAGGATCAAGAACACACATATATTCATGAAAACATAATAGGTTCAGATCTGAAATCATGGCACTCGGGCCCTAGTGACAAGCATTAAGCATAGCAAAGTCATAGCAACATCAATCTCAGAACATAATGGATACTAGGGATCAAACACTAACAAAACTAACTCGATTACATGATAAATCTCATCCAACCCATCACCTCCAGCAGGCCTATGATGCAATTACTCACGCACGGCGGTGAGCATCATGAAATTCATGATGAAGGATGGTTGATGATGACGACGGCGACGAATCCCCCTCTCCGGAGCCCCGAACGGACTCCAGATCAGCCCTCCCGAGAGAGATTAGGGCTTGGCGGTGGCTCCGTATCGTAAAATGTGATTATTTCTTCTCTCTGATTTTTTCTCCCCGAAAGCCAATATATGGAGTTGGAGTTGGCGTCGGAGGGCCACTAGGGGGCCCACGAGGTAGGGGGGCGCGCCCAGGGGGGGCACCCTCGTGAGTAGGGTGTGGGCCCCCTGGTCTTCATCTTTTGTGAGGATTTTTTATTGTTTTTTCTAAGGTGTTCCGTGGAGTTTCAGGACATTCCGAGAACTTTTATTTTCTGCACAAAAAACAACACCATGGCAGTTTTGCTGAAAACAGCGTCAGTCCGGGTTAGTTCCATTCAAATCATACAAGTTAGAGTCCAAAACAAGGGCAAAAGTGTTTGGGAAAGTAGATACGACGGAGACATATCACACAGCCACACCCGATTGGACACGGTTTGCGTGCTCCGCTGCTGTGCTCCGATCCGTACTCCCGCACCATCGAATTTTCATCCAGCGGCTGTGACACATTTCGTCCCGGGCATCAATCCTCAGCTGGAGTACTTCTGTACTACAGGTAGTACCCGCCGGTGTGGCCATCTATGCCTTCTAATGCCCCGACGCCCAGCTGTGGCACCCACGCCACGGCCACACCACCACCGGTCGGTTCATCTCGAATGAGTGAGTCACGAACCATGTCACCACCATGAGAATGACATGTGGGCCAGCCGCATTTAAGTCCGCATGTCATTGACTCATAGGCCGAGCACTAAGCCACTGAAGTTCGGTCTCGTGGGCCTCGAGAGGGAAATCTAACTCCTGGGCAGGCCTTGTGGTGCTCCCGCAGTACGAGCTCGTGCCAAAACCATAATTTGTTTCTTACTACTGCCAACTACTAGTAAGGTACACGTGCATTGCATGCATGAGATTCTGGTGGTTTGTGCATTATGCTTCTCCATGTGGAGTTTTCTAGATTCTACATGTGGCAAAATCTGGTGGAATGTAGATCATATCCAACGGCCAGTAGTGCTCGGGTTTGCCATCTTTGTACCGCCAGATTGGCTTCATCCGACGACCAACTTTCAAAGTTATTCACACACTATATAGGGGTATAGATATAGGCGTTTGGTTTGCAGCCTAAGGTTGCCACACCTAAGCTTAGGCATGCCACAATATCTTAGGCATGTGTTTGGTTCATTGCTACACTTGTGGCTTGCCACACTTTTCTAGCTACATGGGCCACATGTCATAGATTCAACTTCTTGCCAAATCTTGCCACACTTGTGGTGCCCATTTTGTTAGCCACATTTTTTGTGGCAGACATAGGGTTTTTTTGGTTTTAGGCCTAGCAATGCCAAACTTTATCATACAATGTTGCCAAACTTGCCTAAGGTTAGGGGCTGTTTGGTTAGTAGGGTTGTTTGAATTATGACTATCTTTGTCATATATTGCCACATGATTTTTGCCACACTTGCCACACTTGCCTTAGTTGAGTTACTCAAATTGTTAGCCACACTTTGGCTTGCCTAAGGGAATCTTGCCACACTTTTTTTGTCTATGACATGTGGGGATCACTGCTCATAAAAAAATCTTTGCCTTATGTGTGGCTAGAACCAAACACCTACCTAACTTGGTCAAACTTGCCTAAGGTTAGGTGTGGCAAAGTGTGGCAAGGTGTGGCTAGGAACCAAACAGCCACTAAGATTGCCAAAGATTGCCACACGTAAGGTTAGGCAAGTTTGACTAACTTAGGTGAGTGTTTGGTTCAAGCCACACCTTAGGCAAGCCACACTAAGGCCTGACATGACATACACACAAAAAATGTGGAAAAATTCCCTTAGGCTTGCCAACTTGTGGCTCTCATTTTGAAGAACTAATAACTTTGCCTAAGCTTAGTTGTGGCAATGTTAGTCATGAATTAAGTTCAACCATGGAGTCTTCTAGATTATACATGTGGCAGAATCTGGTGGATGATATCCAACGGCCAGTAGTGCTCGGATTTTCCATATTTGTACCGTCGGATTGGCTTCATGCAACGACCAACTTTCAAAGTTTTTCACACACTATATAGGGGGTATAGATATAGATGTGTCGGTCCATTGCAATGGATCCAAAGTATATCTATTTAGTTGAGTGCACTCTAAACACATTATCTATTTATTTTTCTCTAACCTTTCGTAGCCATGCAACCAAGCCACATAAGCTTCATGGGTGCCCCCCACATCATATTATTCATACTACGTTGACTGAAAAAAAGATAAATCACCCAAAACAAAATCTTCCTGTTTTTTGTTCCTAGATGTTGTGCCGTGCACATACCTACTACTCCGTAGTTGTATAGTGGTAGTACTAGTTGTATAGTACAAACATGGTACTAGTAGGAGTAGTACTAGTACGGAATGCTCCTACTCTATCAACGAGCCCCATCTGACACCAAATTTCTTGGCTTCCGTGCTACAGCTAGATCTTCCCCTCGTTTCTGTTTTCCAACCTGGCGGCAGGCGGGGTGCGGTTTGCCAATAGTCGGTTTGCTCAACGGCGGTCCCACATGAAAGTGAAAATGCTAGGCAACATGCCTTCCCTAAGCTATGTGTCATGCCGGACGGGCCGTGGAGTACTCCTGATTCCCGGGCATATGGAGGTGCGACGCGAACGCGACATGCCTTTTCCTTTTACTAGCAATGTGCCCGTGCATTGTGACGGATCCAAAGTAGTAGAATAGTAGTACTTGTTCACAAACTTGAAAGAAATCACTCTTGTTTTGATATACTCCTAATATATTACTCCCTCCGTTCCTAAATATTTGTCTTTTTAGAGATTTCAAATGGACTATCACATACGGATTATATAGACATATTTTGAAGTGTAGATTCACTCATTTTGCTCCGTGTGTAGTCAGTTATTGAAATCTCTAGAAAGACAAATATTTAGGAACAGAGGGAGTACTTTTCACTCAAAAGATATTTCTCAGGCTGTTTTGATGAGGTGAGGGAGGGATGTGGTTGCTTTCAAGATAATAAGGTGTTTTCTACAAATTGGAGCAGAGAAGTGGGCTATTGTTGCAAAAATGCCACAACTTACCTGACAGCCGTTAGATGCAGATCTAATGGTCAGAAACGACGGATGGCATACACACCACCATCACCCACTGAGTCTTTTATAGGAGTAGGAGTAGAGAAACATGGATAAATTGTAACATTTGCTTCCGCTCCTTGGCACGATCGATAGATAGAAATAACGATTGGAAACGCTAGGGAGGGGCTATTTCCGCCAGATAAGCAGGGTACGTAGTAGCTAGGTTGGTGCATCGTCGGTTTGGTCACACGCGGTCCGACATGTTCTAGTGTTTCTAGCAAGATGCCTGCACAGTTGCACGAAGTTGATGGAAAAGGTAAGCACAACTTATAAATTGATGGATGGAGTACTAGTTATAGTGATTCATATGATTAAGCAAAGGGATCGCACATGTCGGTATTGACTGGAACGAGGATGCAACAACACAATAAGAATTAAGGCCACGATGATGTGATCGCAGTGGTGGTTATAGAAGGCAAGAAGAAAGATGCATCCATCAACGTACGACCTCCTCCTCCTCAACTTAGTGCGCGGGCCACCGACCGACGGCTAAGGAGCGGCAGCTTTTGTGGCGAGGTCGAGGTGCTTCTCAGCAAAGGCATCCAAGGCTTCCAGCCGGTTGAGGAAGGCCAACATCGTAGCGTCCTCACTGGCCTTGTAGATACCTATGTACACGATTTGCTTGTACACGTGGATGTATAGGTCGACGAATTCTTGCAGGGCGAGGCGCCTTGCGGTGAGCGCGACCTCCAGGTGGACATTCTTCGTGGCGTCAGCGGGCAGTCACAGGGCCACCAGTGCTTGAAAGAGGTTCCGGCCATGGAGGCCGATTAGGGTGGCAGGCAATGAGGATCCCGGACACGTGGGCTGGAGGAGCACGGCGATGTCGTCCACGAGCTTCTTGAGGACGGTGAACTTGTTGCTGGTGCCAACGATCATCTGGTCCAACTGAGAGTCGTAGTTGGTGTCGACGGCGGCCATCCACCAGCCGGTTTCCAACACCGTCTGGAGACGATCCTCGGTGCCATGCCACAGGCTGGCGTCGTGGACCATCTGGCACAGTCGCTGGCCACTCCCGCGCATCGCCGCCATGGGTCTGGAGTGAGCTCTTTTGCACTTAGTGTAGGTGCTTAGGCAAATTCTTGGGTGCGTACGATGTGGTAGATGCATTGGAATGGAGGGGCGCCTTTATATGAGGGCAAACTGCGTTGCATTCACATCATGCAGCCTCTTTTCCCGGTCCTCCTCCCATTACTTCCCTCATGCATTAATTGAAGGAGGATGCATTGGCCGTTCAACATTTTGGGAACCGCTACTCCCTCCCTCGTCTGAATTAAAGCCGTATCGGGAACTGCATCGCCCGCTGTCAAATCGAATACTCCCTCCGTCTAGGTGAGTAAGTCATCTTACGAAAACCAAATAGTAGTCCCAAAACACATAGGCGCGGTGCATTAACTGTCATGTTGTTTCTTATTTTTTGACAAAAATAGAGGAATCAACCAATAAGAGATGTGGTGCTTGTATGCTTTTAATGACTTGAGACTATTAAACATGACATGCAGTGGTCAGTTCGTTGCACGCAATGATATTAGTAATGCTTAGTATCATATATTAGTATCATGTAGTACTTTATTTATTTCCATGCATGACACATAGTAGCATAGCATTTATTATGATTTGGTATCATGATATGATACTCAACTCTCTCTTTCTTCATTTAATTCTATGACACCTCATCAAAATTGCCTAGTTGGCATGCATGATACTAGCTATGATACTACCATTACAACCAGCCTTAGCAAATAAACATTAAGTTCTCTCGTTTTCCTCTCCACCTTGGTCATGGTGCACAATCTAACATGACTTATTCACCTAGACGGAGGGAGTATACTATACTATTTAAAAGTCAAGGGCGGGGCTTTTCCTGCGCGGTAGGCGGGGCAGTTCTGCCTAGTCGGTTCGATAGAGACGCGAGAAGATGAGGGAGTAGGCTGCTACAAACGTATGGCTATGTGATTTGACAGCGAGTTACTACTGGACATGTGGGGCCCCGTGATTTGACTTGCCATTATCATTTTAACTACGGCGGTATGACCGGCGTGAGTCTCCCGATTCCTGACCACCTCCATATAGGTGCCTCTCCCAATGCTCCACCATGTAGAGGCTGGCTCTTGCATGAGAGCCCACTTCTCCACTTTTTCCTTGCCTCTTTCCTCCACATATGCAAAAATGTCATGTAAAGCGGGCTTATAGCCCACTATTGTAGTACTTACTTGCTCATACAGGTGCTAAGCTTGCCACATAGACATAAAGTCTGATGTGGCAAGTTAATTAAGAAGAGAGAGACTAGTTTGGTGACCCAAGGAAGAAATGGTGCTAAGTGCGTGTACCTAGGTGAAAAGACAATTTTGAGTCTATAGCTAATTAAATGAAGAAAACTTAGCAACAAAAAACTAATAAGCACCTATGCATTGGGGACTTGATTGCTAAGCCATTTAATGCCCTTAGCACCTCATCTAAGCACCATTTCATTGGAAAAGGTCACTCCTTGGCAAATGCAATAAATACTACTCCCTCTGTCCCATAATATAAGAACGTTTTTGGCACTACACTAGTGTTAAAAACGTTCTTATATTATGGGATGGAGGGAGTACGAAGAAAGAGATAGAGAGAAGTAAAAAAATACACTTATAGCCAACCTTATAGCTAACCTTGTTGTAGTATGAGTGACTAAGTGATGACTATGTATGACATGCCAACATCAGATAGCCTAACGCACCGTGTTAAATCTCCAAGGGCGCGACCGTGCGAGCAACGCGGCGGTTGTGGTAGGCGCGACCATGATACGGGCTGCTGGTAGCCCTTGGATCTGAGATCAAACGGTCGCATGCTAAGTTGCTGAAAATTTGCAGAATAACCCTCCAGGATAGGATATTCACCCATAGATCTAGAACCACACCATGCAACCCTTCGATCTCAGATCCAAGGGCTCTCGGAAGCCCGTATCATGGGAGAATGGAAATCCACTACCCTGTCGTTCGCACGCTGGCAGTTCGCTCCTACTCGTCCCTGCACGTCCTCTAATATTACAGCGGTTCGCTCCTAGTCGTCCCGTCCTTTCACATTAAGCAGTTCCACTAATCCTAACCCTCCTCCCAAATCCATGGCGTCCCAAATCTCCATGATCGGCGGTGAGTACAAGGTTAGAACCATCACCAGTGATGAGTTCGACGTCATCTACACCCGTTCTTCCGCGACGGTGAAAGGATGCCTTGCTCACTTCAGAGGCATGTTCGAGAACTCAGATGATGAGTGGGTCGCTGGGCTAAATGTTGAGTACACCGCAGTCTTGGGACGAGAGAAGGATCTAAAGGAGGAAGAGAGGAAGAAGCCTGCGGTGATCCAGGTTTGCGTGCATGACTTATGCTTGATCTACCACATATGCCATGCCGACGTTGAATGCCAGGATTTTAAGAACTTCCTCAAGAGCAGCCAAGTCAAATTCGTTACTTCAGACTTTACGAATGACAAAAAAGTCCTGGTTCGGATAGGCCTTGTTGTCGGCAACCCCTTCGACCTCCATAAGAATCGGCTGCTGCCCTCTAGTGGTCAGCCTTCAATGCTGACCTTGGCAGGAGCCATGGTTCATCCTTTGTACAGTAAACTGGAGAAACCTCATTACACATTGCATCGTCATGCATGGCAGCGAAATGTACTAGATATAGACCACATCCACTACGCTGCAATGGATGGCTACCTTTGTTTCAATATCTACAAGGGTTGGATGAAGAGCAAGAGACAAGTGTGCGGTTCAAGCAAAGAAGTATCGACCAAGAGGAAGAGGGACAAGGACGAAGTCGAGGACGTGGACGAGGACTCCGAGTAAGGTGGCAGTGTTGTTGCTCATGGTGGTTCTAATGCAGTGTCTACCAGATTAGTTACATAGTTTAATTTCAGGTGTGCTTAGTTTAATTTGAGGGGTGTGGTGTGCTGAGCCCCAGCAGAACTATGTTATGTTTCTTCTCGTTACTTTAACTCTTCAGTATGTACATACTAGTATTTCTTTAATAGAATTTAGCACCCCATTTAAGCACGTACTAGCTCTTTTAATAGTACTATATGCATAATTTGGCGATGAGCGCTCTCTATATGTACCACCTTTTTTTTAATTTCATGTTTTGCTCCATGGCGCAATCCATCGAAACTACTACTAGAGGGTGGGGCAGTCTAGCTTGATCGGTTTCACGACAGGCGAGGGCCTTTGTGATTTGATGGCTCATTACCGCTATCAGATCGAATAGTATTGCGCCGCCCGCTGCACGCCCGGTTGAACACGCCTCCTCGCCTCCATCAAACCCCTCCGTTAAACATGCAAGCAAATGGAGAATCCTACTCCGGCCACATGTCACTTCATGAGCGGGCCGGAATTAAAGCAACACCGGCCGAGCTCCTCCAGTCCGCCCTCAGTTTAAACGAGGCCAGACGTAGGCCAAGCTCCTACCGTCCGCCCTCTATTTACACGAGGTCAGCCAGACAACGGGCAAGAATCGCACCCCTCCACTGCTCCCCCATCTCCTCCTTCACCATTTTCTCCACTCTTCCGATAGCTTCCGAGGAGCCGTTCTCCAGCATATTACCTGGCTGGGTGGCCCGCCGAGCCCTCCGGATACGGGTGAGGCCGCTCGGTGCTTCACCAACCTCGCTTGGCCCGACGGAGCCAGTTGCCGCCCCAAGCAGGCGCGTGGTTCACCAACTCGCCGCTCCAGTTTAGCTCGATGAGGAGTGGCGAGTTGCTCCATGCCGGCACGGCGGAGAGCACGCCGGTACGGGCATCATCGCTGCCGCGTCGTACCGTGCCACCACTGTCTGCGGTGGAGACGCCTCCCATGTCTGTGGGCGCGCCTCCCGTGCCTGCGGCAGTGCCATGCAGGCAGAGACAGAAGCCGAGTGCATGGAGAGCGACGAGTCCGTGGCCAGCTTCTCCATGTCCGCCACCACCATCAAGGAGAAGTAGAACACGGGAGGCTGCCGCCACTTGGGACCCATGAAGGCCACCGCCGAGGCGACGACTGTGCATTCAGGTGGTTTATTTGCTGCTTTGTCTCTTCCGAGGACGTTCGTCGACCCCGTAAGGGTCTGACGGACATGAGGAAGACAAAGGGATCCGCGGGCGGCCATTTAGATTATGTACTCCCTCTCCAGCTGGTGGGAAATATTTGTTCTAAGAATGGATAAATTGTATGTATCTATAACTAAAATAACTCTAGATACATCCATTTCTAGGACAAGTATTTCCGGACGGAGGGAGTATTAATTATACCAAGAGAGCCCGAATGGCACCCCTTAGTTCATGTAAATGTAATGAAATCCATCATGTTTATATGAAGATCCGGCTTTTTTATACGAAATCCTTCATGCTTATAAAATCAGTCCATGTTTGCACGAATTTCATCTGGTTGGTTAGAGTTGTGAAAATGTATGCCGCTGGCGTTTGATGTCGTCCTCCGCGGAAGGAAGCGGGAGAAAATTTGCCGGCTGTCGTTGGAGAAGCTCTTATGCTGGAAATAATAGAGTGACATACAATCCATTTGAGTTAACTACCTATATGATTGTCCCTCTATAAAAAGTTAATTGCATGTACAGTGTACACGTGACTTGCAGGTTGGCTACAGCTTCGTACAGAAAGTTAAAAAGAAACAAGTCCATCCTTAATCTTGTATTCTAAGTACTCTGTGGGTTCCACTGTCAGTACAGTAGCGAAAGAAGTATATATTAAATAAGTAATATATAATATAAAAATCTAAAGTTAAAAGACATAATTGGAACTCATGTCATCGCATTGCGAGCATCCGACGCTAACCAGTCGAGCACATTTTTGTTGTAGACCATGCTGGAGATATATCTCCATGTCTACTCTTATACTCCATTCGTTCCTAAATATTTGTCTTTTTCAGATTTCAAATGGACTACCACATACGAATGTGTATGTAGACATATTTTAGAGTGTAGATTACTCATTTTGCTCCATATGTCTTTTTAGGAAGGGGTCAGATTTCTCCTTGATTTATTTATGAGGTATCCAGATGGCAATGCACCACCAAGAAAAGAGGGTAACATCAAAATTGTGGACTACTTTTTTGAGTATGTTGGTAAGGTCCGGTCATAGTCACTTGTTGAAATCTCTAAAAAGACAAATACCCCCTCCGTCCGGAAATACTTGTCATCAAAATGGATAAAAGGAAATGTATCTAGACGTATTTTAGTTTTAGATACATCTCTTTTTATCCATTTTGATGACAAGTATTTTCGGACGGAGGGAGTATTTTGGAACGGAGGGAGTAGAAAACAGAGTTGGTGATGATGGTGTGCGTGCCATCCTGCAATATAGGCCGTTAGATTTATATCTAACGGATAGGAAAGAAACTATGGCAATTTTGCAAAAAATATACCCACACCCCTCTCCACGTTCGCAAATAAGGCCTTCCCTCGTTCATCCTTTTCTCTCACAAGATAAACTACTCGCACAAATGCATCTTGATGTTCCGTGCAACGCACGGGCATCTAGCTAGTTTCTTTTAAAATAGTTGCTGCGATAGTTGGGTTGAAGTGATATCTTTTATGTCTACCCCGAATGATTTCAGATTCACTAGTAGTAACAAAGAAAATGTTGCCTTGTTAATTAAAAGAAAATAGGGTAAAAACTATCACACGAAGCCGGTAAAAACAAGGCACACTGGGTTCAGTGTCATTGTCACTACAGCTGTGCGTGCACGAGAAGTCTACATATCGAGGGGGCTACTGAGCGAGGCACAGAGACACAGTGTTTGAGAGAGAAACCAATTGAAAGATTACGATCAGATCGAGTTGTCACCCTTCTGCTATCATTGTT